>NW_009605290.1:28095-49565 GCF_000690535.1 Cariama cristata
GAAGCTCAACCAGAACAAACTCAGCTTTCTGCTGCACATGGCCCACGTAGCACACTGTGCAGTGAAGGGTTTCAGGCTCAGCATGAACGACCTCCACTCTAATTTTGTCAGCTTTAAGGATACAAGTTACAAAAGCAATCCTGTCATTAGCTGTAAAACAGGGTTTGATGTGTAGTTCTGTATTTCAACAATGCTTTGCAAGAAGTTCTGGACAAGTACTCAGCAGAGGAAATTTTGCTTGGTATCACTTATGAAAACATTGCACCAATTCTTACTTCCTTTATATCTGAAATTTACTGTGGTGGGATTGTTTACAATGTAGCAATATCTCCAGGCACATCTGGAGTTTTCCAAGAAATAAGTAGGATGCTTGCATTTAATCATTACCTATTCACCTCAAATATGCAGTACCTCTTCTGGAAACAGAGATTTTCATAAACCTAACAATGTCAGAAAAAAACCCTCCACTGTTTTGGGAGTAAGTAGGACAGGTTGCCTCAGTTTAATACAAGTATAATTTTTTTTCAGCCATGGGAACTGAAAAGAATTACTAGAAAATCCTATTATCTAGCAATATTCTGTTAACTTGGTAGAATAAAGCCAAGTTCTCCCTTGTTCTTTTAAAACTATTTCCTGAAGAATGAATTTAAGTATTTCACTTTTTCATGTAAGGAATTAACATATATGATAAAGGATCAGGGCCAGCACCTGGGAACAGTGGTATTTATGCAGGTCTCTGGGGTCTCTAGATTCATACTTATCACTTCTGGAGGTACATCCTTGTTGCCAAGAAATCCTCTGAAAAAGCCTGCCTGAGTAAAATTAGTCTTTTAAAACAACCTGAATTAAGTATCTGAGCTGTTACAGAGAATTAAAACAATATTTGAAAAAATTACTCTTTCACAAGTGTACAACATTAAACACAGTGCTCTTGAAGCACTTTTTTTTTCTGTAAGAAAGCCTCCCATCCAGTGATTACCTAGCTGGGGAAACTGTAATTTCCTGTAATTATTTCATTGCTGTTGGTGCACTGACTGTCACTTTGGCATTAGCAGTGTTACATGCTCTTTTAAAGGGTCACCATTACCAATTCCAGTCCAGGCTGGATAGACTGACATGACAATAAAGGGATGGAAAGGTTACTTCTTAAACTTATTAGCCATGACACACAGCACTATCTAACTCAAATGAAATTTGACAGTTTTTGGTCCAATTCCTTCAGTTTTAAAAATTGACTAATGATTTAATTAATTCATACTGCTGGGAAACATCATAGTTTCAAGAATGAGCACTCTTTAATGATTTTATATCCTAACACTTCCATAAATGTTTTAAGAAACACCTTAAGAAAAAAGTTTTAAAAATGATCAGTGCATTTTAAACCTATTGGACTGAACTGATGACCTACGAGCAAAGTATTTTAGGTATGCTTCCATAAGAACTGCTTCCCTTTTGGAAAATGTCCCATTGAACGCTTTCTACTGGCTCTGGAAATGATCTGTCAAAAGATGCTATTGCAGATGTTTCCATTTGAGAGGAACTCTGGAAAGAACTAGACGCAAAGGCACAACTCCTCCCAAACTGCCTCTCAGCCTTGTTCAAGAGCAGATCCAGAAACTAAAATTTATGCCCTTTGGCAGCAGAGGCTGAAACATTTTTAAAAGAAGGTTTTGCATGAAAAGATATTCCGTAGAGTGTCATAGCACTAGTGACAGAATAATGATACACCCACTGAGAAAGCTTCACGTAAAATTTTTACTTTTCAGATTCTGTTTTCACAGGAGGATGACATACATATGTTACAATTTTTTGAGCAGGACCTTTCTAGTGCCTTGTTTATGTAGCACTCTGCAGTAAGCACAGTGGGAGCATTGCCATTACTTTGCAGATTATTAATTTGATTTCTGCAGGCTCTCCTGTGACTCTCCACAGGCATTTACACCTATGAAGTCATGTACAATGACACTATGCTGACTTCTGCTCTTCTCAGAATCATAAAAGGATTATTCTTTCTGAATTGGGAACCTCAGTACAGGGTACTATTTATATGAATAACATTAAGATGCAAGGGCAACATTAGACATACCCAGGCTAGGAAAAAAATATAAAAAATAAACTGACAGGAATCAACTAATAAAATATTTCCACCTAATGAAAAAGAAGTTTTTACTTGTACATTTTGCAAGAAATTTTCGAACATTTATATCTTGATCAAGGTTAAATATTATCTCAGTTACCAAGATACCAGAGAATAATGTTATTCTTGGCTAGCAGAAAAAGGCAAAAGTACATTTCCAGTTACAACTGACATAATATTAAGCGAAAATCCTAGGAAGGAGCCATGAAAATGCATTACAGACAGTAGAAGTTACCTACCAAGAGACTCTGTATAGTCTGTTCAGGAATATAAATTTCATTAAAATAATTGTGATATAAGAGAGATCAGAAACATTTGAAAGATTTAAAATAATTTAATTTAGTTCCCAGAAGATAGATGAAAAGTACATCTTTCTTAGATTATGAAGAAATATTTGCCATAGCAGTTATAAAGTAAGGAGATAAATAAACAAAAGTAATCATGATGCACGGTTTTAAATCAGCAGTTTTAAAAGAGTTAGCCAAGGAGCAATCTGGTCTGCTGATGTCTTGTTTCAAACCTTGCAACTCTAGATCCAGGGCCACGGAACAAAGTCGATGCTGTGGCAATAAAAAGAAAAAGTTTCATCTGGATTAACCAAGTAATGACCAATCTATCAACCACAAACCAATCTGTTGAAAAATAACAGGTAGGACTCAATTAATAAAGAAGGACAAGGCCATGTTAACCGGCATGAATTATACAAAAGTGCTGATAGTGTACTTAATAATTAAAGGAAGGCAATTAATCCAAATCAGCATGGATTTATGGAAAGCAGATCTTGAATTGGATCTTAAATATCTTGGAAGGATCTTTCGTTTTTATGCAGTTATAAATTTGGCTGATAAAAACAATACTGTTGATACAGTATGCTTAGATTTTAAAAAGGCACTTTTTGATCCCACAACTATTCAAATTAAATTGTTCTCATTTCTTATTCAAATGTAAAGTATCCTGAACACTGAAATCAATGAAACACTGATTAGTTGATAATGTGAGTAAAAAGAAGAATTGTCTGTTACTAGGATGGATGTCTACTGGGGTCCCAGATACCTAGTCATGCCTAATACCTATTTCACATACTCTAAAAACGACCTTAAAAAACCTCTAGTACTAACAAGTAAGATTTATAAATGACACAATAATCAGACCACTAATCCTGGATTACCTAATGAGTCAGAAAAAATAGCAACAAAGCCCCCCTTAGTTTGTTTTTCAGTGTCACTAAAGGCAAAATAGCGTTGCTAAGTACCAAGAACATGGGCCATATTTCTATGGTGAAAGACTCTGAATAACTTCAAAATCATATCACTACAAGCCAATATCACAGGCAAAATAATAATAAAAAAACCTCTGGTGGTAAAATGATAAATACCGTGTATATATGTCAGTTCTCTTACACAATTCCTACTCGAATACTGTGTTTATAATTCAGAGAGGATGTCAAGGAGCTGGAGAGTGTTCAGAGAAGTGCTATTATTGATTTAAAAGTGTGGAAATTATGCCTTCTAGTGAAAAATTCAAGTTCTTATATTAACGGAAATACTAAAGCCTGTCCAGGAGTAAACTACATTTAGAATATAGAAAAGCCAATGGAGCGTTTTATATATTAACAGCATGATGTCACAAAATCAAAGGTTGAAAATTAAAGTTGGAAGTTCTGAGGATGAAATAAGTACGCATTTAATGCTCTAAGAGATTAAGCACTGGATCACCTTTACCACAAGCTTTTGAGACATCTTTGTCAACAAATGTGTTTTGTTTTAAAACTTGATGTTTATGTCCTCAAATATTTGCTATATTTGTAGAGATTCTATAAAGTCTATTGCCTGATTAAGAGAGATCAGACTAGGTAACTGCAATAGATCCTTTGGTGTTACTTAAGAATACTAGCTCACTCTATCACTTAAATGAAATTCTGATTGATCATTTCTCTGAAACGCTAAAAGGTGCACACCTCATAACAATAGGATAATCTCCCTGATGATATTCTACAATATGGAATACAGATATTTAAGGGGTTAACAGAACAGCCTATCTGTAGTTACCATTAATGTTGTTTTCAGTTTACTTGTCAAAATTACATCTGTTCTCACAGCCTTACTCATTGCACTGAGAGAAAGAAAAAACCTTACAAATTCAACTTAATGGTAATAAATTCTACTAAGCAATCTCCACAACTGACCGGCTTGAGGTTTTGCTAAGGCTGCTGATTGATAGGCATCAGGAAGAAGAGCAAGTTTAAGAAATTCCAAGTATCACTTAAGAGCTGTTTCTCAATTTTACCTTTTTACACATCCAAGTTCAAAAAACTATAGAGTACACACATATGTTGGAATGTATTCCGTATTTTTTAAAAATATTGTGGATTCTCGAAAGCATCACTATTGACAAAATACAGAGATCCAAAAAATGTACATGTTTGGAAACATGTTGCGTATAGCCAGTGTCTTCTATTCATGCAATGCACAGGCAGCATTAAGTTTTGTCTGAAATTCTGCTGTTCCAGAAAGACACTTCCTTGAATCAGACATATATTTAAGGATCTGGTCCATGATATGTGTCTGTCATCTCCAAAAATCTCTAACATGGAAACAAAACCCCACAGGCTCCTACTTACAGTGTTTGAATTGTCAGAGTTTCTTAAAGGACACATTAAATCAGCACTTACATTAATAAATTATTGTTATAGTTGTATGGAACAGTTCAAGATTGGTTTTGAGTATGTCTTAAGAGAAAGCTATAGAAACCTTCTCAGCAGGCTGAAACTTATTGACCTGATTTCTACTTTCATAACCCTTTAAGGGCCAATATATTTTACTGATACCATCCCCTGAGCCACACTCATTAAAATTATTTGTATCCATTCATATCTGCACTGCAGGATTGTCTCTGGAAAGCTGTAGTTTAATCTTCACAAAATACGTAAAATTATTCATAAAGTTGTAAAGTAATCACTTTGCAATTACCCATATTTATATTGCATTTTCACTTAGCCAATTGAGATCATTGGCCCAGTGATATGAATGCACTTATTTCTGCTTAAAAAAAGTAAACAACATGCTAATGAAATGTGGTGGAATATAGCGCTTCATGTCCTCATTTTAGATGAGAAGAATTCAAGGCCAGTGACACCGTTTTGGAATTACAGATGTGGATACTTCACATTGGAAAAAAAAAAAGGATGTTCTTTCATATCACATTAGAAAATTCTGAGGTACACTGAAATTATGAATTATAAGCACTTCAACATTTATTGTACTCTAATAATTATTAACTACAAAGCTATTTAACATTTGAATGTTTTTTTGTTTGCCTTTGGGACTAAAACCTGAAGTTCTAATTCAGGAAAAAATATTTCTATGACTTCCCCCCCCCCTCCCCCCTTAAAACCAGTGTTATTAATGACATAAATCATAAAAGTATTAATTTTTATTATTTCATCTGTGAAAAATATATTACCTTCAAAATAAATTATTTTTATTCTTTGAAGCTAAATGTTACCAAATACTAATCAGTGGCATGATGGCTGGGTAATGTTCCTGTGTTTTGGTCCATCTCTGGAATATATAAGTAGACAAAAGTATCTTACCTTAACTAGATATTGGCTTCCATATAGGACTATCAAAGTGAAACCTAAATGAAGTCTAGAGAATCTAATGATTTCTCCCGGTCCTTAATTCAGCCAAATTCTGCAAATGGTTCCCTTGGTATTTTTTGAATCAGCAGAAAATAACAGGCTTTGAATTCATGCATGCAAGGGTGAATCAGTACTTGCTGAAATACACTGAATTCCTCTATTAATGATCAGACAGAGAATACAGCAAATACTCCTTCTCTTCCCAATATTTCCTTGGCAACATATCCAGATCTCTTCAAGGCTATGTAATATCCAGCCGCATCTTCACTTCTAAATGGTCAAGCCACTATCATCTTAGCACCAACATTGCTCATTCTGTAATGCATTACAATTTAAAATAAGTTTAGTATCAATGCTAATTCCGTTTATACGAAACATTTGGCTTCTATTGTCTTATAGCAGTAATGATAGTCCAAGGCAATTAATATCGGACTCTTCGGCTCTGCATCTGTCACTGTTTAAGGAAGACGACTGTATTCTTCTATAGTCAATAACAAAGGAAAGAAGAAACAACTTTCTGAAATATGGAAAGAACAGGAAAAAGAGAAAAAAAAAAAAAAACAGAGGCTGGAGCAAAAGGGCAAACACGAGTAGCAGAAAGAGGAAAAAGAAAACATTTCTTGAAGCCTGTCAAAGCTTCCTGAAAACCGGAGTGAACTACAAAACTTCCCTAGAGGTAAGCACAAAACAAATGACTGCTTTCCAGTGTCTATCACTTACATGCATCCCTGGGTAAAGTACTTTTGAAAATCACAGTCTGAAGATGAAGATTAATAGAAAATTAAAAGATAACAGGAAATTATTGTAAAAAAAAAGAATCAAAAAAACGAACACCTCCTCCAGCCCCCACCCCCTGCCAATCAAACAAAAATGCATCACAAGTATGGTAGGCTGTGAAGAAAAAACTGAAAAGATAGAACGTGCCAGACTCTATGTAACCTGAAATCACCCTGGCATATGTAGTCACTCTCACGCAGTTTTTAGTTACATGATCACACAGTATTTCCCACAGGATCCCTGCCTCGTTCAGGTACTGTGCACTGGAAATAGACAGGATTATATGTTTCAGGTAGCTGAAGTTCAATTTGCAGGGGTCCTAAGTGTTGACAGTCGAAACTCAAACCAGTGGGAGCTCTGCTCTGAATTAAAGTTCTGTGAAAGTGCTAAGAAAACTGGAAAAAAACAGCCTTTTAGCTTCTTGGGTAAGGCATAAAAACTGGTCAGCACTTTTGGAGATGCTGCCTATCATTTGTGACCAAGTTCCCTAGTGAGGTGGGGATAATATAACATCACCTCAGAAAATCACTCTAAGGATAAATTCACTGACAGCCTGGAAGAGCAAAAATATTCTGAATAAGGACTCCAGAGTCAAGCTCTTATGAAAACTAATAATTCTTTGTTTTCTAGAGATTTGCTTGGTATAGAACACACAGGACTACATAGGACTGGTATAGAACAGGTAGGATCAGATAACACTCCACAAATAATGAAAATAAGTAATAATTTTTAAAGAAAAACATTAAATGCCTGTGTTTCAACATCACACAGAAATGACTGCAGTCAAACATCCTGGACACAGACATAAGCCATTTCATTAGCAGCCTTGCATTTATATGATACGTGGCCACTACCCTTTATGACCACCTTCATCACAGTAGTAATTTTCTGCATAAATATAATGTTGACTGTTCAGGTACTAGAGGACACTATCATAGAATCACAGAATCATATAGAGGTTTGGGTTGGAAGGGATCTTCAAAGATCATCTAGTCCAACCCCCCTGCCATGGGCAGGGACACCTTTCACTAGACCAGGCTGCTCAAAGCCCCATCCAGCCTGGTCTTGAACACTTCCAGGGAGGGGGCATCAGCAGTTTCTCTGGGCAACGTGTGCAGTCTCACCATAGCAAAGAATCTCTTCCTTATGTCCAATCTAAATCTACCCTCTTTGAGTTTAAAACTGTCACCCTTGTCCTGTTACTGTAGACCCTGGTAAAAAGTCTCCATCTGATAAGCCTCCTTTAAGTATTGAAAGGCTGCAATAAGGTCTTCCCAGAGCCTTCTCTCCTCCAGGCTGAACAACCCCAACTCCCTCAGACTTTCTTCATAGGAGAGCTGTTCCAGCCCTCTAATCATTTTCATGGCCCTCCTCTGGACTCACTCCAACAGGTCCATGTCTTTCTTGTACTGGGGACCCCAGAACAGGATGCAGTACTGCAGGGGGGGCCTCATGAGAGCGAAGCAGAAGGGGAGAATCACCTCCCTCAACCTGCTGGTCATGTTTCTTCTTATGCAGCCCAGGATACAATTGGATCTCTGGACTGTAAGCACACATTGCTGTCTCATGTCCAATTTGACATCTACCAATATCCCCAAATCCTTCTCCACAGAGCTGCTCTCAATCTGTTCACCCCCAGCCTGTATTGATACTGGGGATTGCCCCAACCCAGGCGCAGGATCTTGCACTTGGCCTTGTTGAGCTCCGTGAGTTTCACATGGATCCACTCCTCACGTCTGTGAAGATCCCTCTGGATGGCATCTCTTCCCTGAAGCATATCAACTGCACCACTCATCTTGGTGTCACCTGCAAACTTGCTGAGGGTGCAATTAATCCCACATCTATGTCACTAATAAAGATACTGAACAGTATCAGTCCCAATATGGATCCCTAACGGGCACCACTTGTTACTGACCTCCAGTTTGACATTGAGCCATTGACTGTAACTCTTTGGATGTAGCCATCAGCCAATTCCTTATCTATTGAATAGTGCATCCGTCAAACTCCTGTCTCTCCAATTTAGCTACAAGAATGTTGTGGGGGACCATGTCAAAGGCCTTACAGAAGTCAAGATAGATGGCATCAGTTGCTCTTCTCTTATCCACCAGTGCAGTCACTCCATTGTAGAAGGCCACTACGTTGGTTAGGCATGATTTGCCCTTTGTGAAGCCATGTTGGCTGTCTCTAATCATCTCCCTGTCATGCATATGTCTTGACATGTCTTCCAGGAGGATCTGTTACATGATCTTACTAGTCACAGAGGTGAGGCTGACAGGTCACTAGTTCCCAGGGTCCTCCTTTTTACTCTTTTTAAAAATGGACATGATGTTTCCCTTTTTCCAGTCACTGGGGACTTCACCGGACTGCCATGACTTTTCAAATATGATAGACAGTGGCTTGGCAACTACATCAGCCAGTTCCCTCAGGATCCTGGGGTGCATCTCATTGGGTCCCATGGACTTGTGCATGTTCAGGTTCCTTAGACAGTCTAGAACTTGATCTTCTCCTATGATGGGTGGGACTTCATCCCCCCATTCCCTGACTTGAGATTCAGGGACTCCAGAGAAGTGCAAAGAGCAATTGCTGAGGTAAAAAAAAATAAATCTCAGCCTTCTCCGTATCAGTTGTCACCAGATACCCTGTCTCATTTATCAGGGGGAGTACAATTTATCTTGTGTTCCTTTTCTGACTAATGTAACTGCAGATGCCCTTCTTACTATTCATCACTTCCCTCAATTTAGCTCCAGCTGTGTCTTAGCCTTCCTGATCCCACCCCTACACTTCCAGGCACTATCCCTGTGTTCTTACCAGGATACATGTCCCTGCTTCCACTGCGTATGCATTTCCCTCTTGTGTTTCAGTTTGACAAAGAGGTTCTTTCTTGGCCATGCTGGCCTCCTGCCTTATCAAATTTTTAGTCTGAGGAGAGCCAGCCTTCCAGAGTGTGTATTGTTTGGAACAGTGTGGCGTTATCTATGATAGACACTTTTTGTTTGCCTTGGGGACTAAACCCTGAAGTTCTAATTTAGGGAGAAAGAATTTAAAGAATCAATGTACCAAACTAATCTAACACCAGGGTTGCAGGGTGTTCATTCTATAAGCCATAACATACGTCTTTTTATCTTTGCCTATACATAGGAAGGGCAGCACTAATGTCAAATAAGCTAAAAACTCCTGTAAACTCCTGAACGTTAAAATCCACTGTTCAACTCCTCCTCAAATTAATTTTGCTTACTTGATGCTCCGAGAAAGATGAAAAAAAAGCTAACAATTCCTCTAGGCCTCTGCTAGTTTTGGCCCAACAGGGAAATAAAAATTTATTCTCTAGCCTAAAGCAAACTGTCAAGAGTTTTAGCACTTCTAAAACCACCTAAAAGTACAGTAGGGGGAAGGAGAATGGAGCAGTGACAACGAGCTTTGTAAACTTTTTGGCAAGCATTATAATGAGGAAGGAAGGTGGGTGTACAGAGCCAGTATCTTTCCTCTCTCTCCATCTGGTAACTGAGGCAGATAGACTCCATGCTATGAAGTGGTCTCCCCTTCACTTTCATACGATTTCCTCTTTTTTACTGTATGCCTTTCTCTATCTGTAATTTGGTCATTTCCACTCTCTGTTAAAGAAGGCAGAATGGTGACAATGGCTGTTCAACAACTTCCCTGTGGCTTCCAGGCAAATATTGCTTACACAGACAAAACAAGTTCAAATATTTTTCAAGCAATGACAATTAATTTGGCGAGCTGTTCATTTCAGCTGAATACTTAACACAATATGCAGTTTTTAAAAAAATTGATGGAATTTTTTAATGATGATTCAGATTTTAACACTATAGATCATAACTATGAACTCCATTACTGCATCAAGGTAATAAAAACTTTTAAAAGTATATTAGAACTCTAAACACTGCATTAATGTATTTATGCTTTATAAACACATATTAAAGTCTGTTTATTCAAACTCCATCAGTGGAAGAGAATTATCAAATAAATGAGACTTAAATTTTGTCTTTTCAGCAAAAATCTACGCAGAAGATACTCTAATTTCAAACTACATTTATATTATCTGTATATTGATGTAGTTCCATTCACTTCTATGGATTTCTCTGAAATTTTTGCCTTTTCAGAGGAAAGGAGAATGAAGTTCAGAGTCTAGATAAAAAAAGCAAGTAAGTGACAATCATCTGGAAAGAAGTTCCAAAGACTGCAACTTCACTTTTTTTTCATTCAAGACAATGTCAAAAATCCCACTGGTAGCACACCAAAGAGAAGTCAAGGCGGAGGGAGGAACCAACCATTTCTTCCTGCTTCAATAGATCTAGTAAATTATATGTTTATTTGCACACATACACAGTCTGGCTCTGTAACCAAACTTAAATATTTGCAAGCACCCCTTGACTTACTTTGTGTATAACTTTTCAATTTTTCCTTTTTGAAGAGTCAATTTGAGAATTAAACTTGGAACCTTCTCAATACAAGGAAAACTTCATTTAATTGTACAGACATTATACCTTGAACGGGAATCTGTTTTCATATTTTCAGGATTTGTGAAGAATTGAGGTAGATAGGAAAGGACTAGTAAAGGACTCTACTGTCTGTGCATTCATCTAATCACAAATTTTAAGTAAATGGCAGGAAAAATAAACTACAAACCTGAAAGCTCAAGTTGCAACTTCTATGTTATGTAATTTTCAACAGATATATTTGCTATGAAGAGTGAAAGTGTTCTCTAAGCTTTGGCAAACTGATGAAGTTGTCTTGCAAATGTACAGGACTTAATAAAAATTCAGGACATTCCTTGTCTCTCAAAGTTAAGCTTACTTTCCTACATGCCATAATTTCAGATTACACCATTTTGGAAGTTATGTACTTCTCTGAAAACATCTTGTGCCATTCTGCAGTGTTTCTATAGTGCTTCAAAGATCACATTTAATTTAAAATAACACAAACACAGCCATTTGTTTAAATACTAATTTTAATATAAGCACTATAAATCCATTTACTAGGCCAATTATTAAACATTCTAAATTCAGATGGCATTTGATACCATTTCCACTGAATGACCAGGTAGGTGTTCTGCTATTTAAAAGATCAAGAAAACATAATTCAAGACATTTATCTTCCTTAAGTAGTTATGTATCATGTGATTAAATCCTTAAAACATATTTCTGAACTAGGTGATTTACTTTTGTCAAGCAATTTTAAAATGCTTCCTACATAAGGCCTCAAAAATTCTAATACACTTGAATTTCTTTGTATTTTTTTCAAATAGTGAATATGTTAAGTCTTCCTCCGAATGGTATCTGTCAATATCACAATAAGATAGCATTCAAACATTTGTTATTTGCAAATGCAGAACATCTGCTATTTTGTCACTTAGCAACACTGTGCAATAGTTTTGCCCTCCCCTCCCCCTATTATTATGCAAAATGTGTTCAGGATAAGAAATGCTTTGAGAAAAAATTTTCCTGCAGTGAGATATTTTGACACAAAAATCCTTTCTCATCAAAGATGAAAAGCACCTTGTCATTCATTTCTAATTACAGCCTCCATTCTGTCAGTACAGAAACATGCCAACTCCCCATGGTGATGTCATACATTGACATTTACAAAACTACATTGGACTTTGTCTACTCTTGGTGTTTGCCAAGATCAGTCAGTGTCAGCACTGATACACACTGATAAAGGGAATTTATAATTATGAGCGTTAACTGTGTTTAAAGTCAAGAAAAGGACATTAGGCTTTCTGGTATCAATAGTTGCTGCATCATCTTCTAAAACAATGGAAAAAGCTTCATTTCGTATTCCTATTCTGAGATGCTAAGACATTAAACTGCAATGACAACAGAGATTTCACACTCCAAGAATCAATTTGAAAAGATGTAAACTTATCAAAGATTAAAATGAACTATTTAGTGTTCTGCAATTAGTGTTAACATTCAGGCTAAAACTACCAGTGGGGAAATAGCTGAATGGAAGTGGTAACCATGTGAGAATGCAAAGCCTTTGAGAAATTCTAATCCTGGCCAAAACAGCATTAGACAGTATAATTCAAACTACAGATGCACTCATATTAGCATATATCAGGAAAAGAGATAAATAATTTCCCCTCATTAGTTCTACTTAACATGTTGGATCTTATTAATTTTCTGAAAGTAATAGAAAATACTTGTAATTGTATGAGTATAACCTAGAAGTTGATTTTACATTTTATTAAGAATTATTTACAGCTGTCAGGATAACCACAATAGCAAGAACTTTGGAGCTCTTGATATAATTGTCCAAAAGGCATTCTTGGTATTTTGAAGATGTTGTGATTTAGAAGTCCAGTTATGAAATTATTATGGGGTCTACAAGTTACTAATAAACTCAGCACAGATAGGAAACATTACTAAGTTACCTATGGTCCATAATATTTTTCATAGAATCATAGATTCCAACCAGGTTGGAAGGGCCCTCAAGGATCATTTGGTCCGATCTTTCTTGGCAAAATGATGATCTAGACAAGATGGCCCAGCACCCTGTCCAGCTGAATCTTAAATGTGTCCAATGTTCGGGAATCCATCACTTCCCTGGGAAGATTATTCCAATGGCTGATTGTTTTCACTGTGAAAAGCTTTCCTCTTGTGTCCAGTCAGAATCTCCCCAGGAGATTTTGCCACCTTTAATGTCAAAGGAAGAAACTTTACTCAAGGAGATCATTATATACTATGTTGCTTCTAGTACCTTGCTCTGAACTAAGAATTGGATTTCTTCTTCTTGAGCTGAGACTATTCTTAGTCTCTTTTTAGTTATGTGTGCTCCTTCTTACAGAAAACCGACCTCAGGAAAACCTGTCCCAAAAGGTTATGAAAGCATAACCTTGAAAGAAAAATGAAAGTGGGGCAAAATCAAATCGCTATTGAAAGATCACATTTTTAAGAAAGAGTCTCTATGAATTATTCTACTTTCTATCTAAATAGTCTTGCTCCAACAAGAAAATCAAACTACAATGTGCAAAATGCATTGAATCTGTTACATGGATGATGGTCTCTATGGGAATGGCACTGAACAAGTCCCATTTAAAAACACAGATATATAACAGAAATACCTGTTTTTTTTATAGAGAGAGGTGGAAAATACTCCGCAGTGTCTGACTTATCATATATACCTCACTTACAAGATGGATATCAGACACTATGAGATGCTTATAATACAATATGTAATGTCCATGGAACAACAGACTGGTTACTACTGCTAACTTATATGTGGGGGACAATTGCATGTAATCCCAGGGTCTTTTTTTTTTTAAATTAGTATTCTGCAGTTTTATTACATTAATTTCACAAACAATTCCTTTGGCAAGGATTCAAGGTGAATCCACCCTCCCAGTGCACATGTGAATCTGCAGCGCAGAAGGGTGTCCTTGTTGAACAGTCACCTCTAGGGTGGTAGAAAGTGGGTTGAGATACGGGTTATCAATAGACTCCTGCTGTGAATCTCTTCTTTTGAAATTCACTGCAATGCTCTCATGCCTACTGTTGATATTCCGGTGCTTTGAAGCTGTCCAGTTGGCAGCTTCAGTAAAGCAAGTATTGTTGATAGCCGCAGGGGACCCAATGTAGACATCTGTTTATCAATAATTAAAATATATGCAGCAGAATATTTGCTACTGTAGTCATCTTAGGTTGCATCCTTATTATAGAGGTTAAGTGCTACAAAACCAGTGCTTACATCCAATAAAGAATCAAAGGCGTTTTTGTATAGTGGAATTTTCCAAGCAGCGTCTTCAAGTTTAGTGTGCAGCTTTAGCTGGATTTTCAAAAGAGTTTGACAGAAGCAGAAAAAATACAACTCTAATTTTCAGAAAAAAACCCAAATACCTAGTACCCAAAAAGTTCAAGCCAGATACTCCAAATTAACTAGAAACAATTACAAGAAACTTTACTTATCAAAGATTTTCATAATTCAGAGCAGTGACAAAGTAACAATACACACCAGCAGGAAGCACTATGAATTTCACTCTCTGATGTTTCTGCAGAGCAAGATACCTCTAGACCCAAACAAAATCAGGGATATTCATAAGGCACGCGCAGTACCTAGATTAGATTTCATTCTTCACATAGTCATTGAAAATAAAAGGCTCCTTTGTGTCATCCTCTGGAGATACCTTTGGAGATGCTCTGAAACTTCTGTTTGTAATTGTGACTTTGAAATGAGGGGATGGCACAATATGAAGATAACCTTGAATTTCTTATTTTAACTTAACAAATAAAGAAATAATAAAAACAATACTTGAGGAAGGAGGGAAGCAGAAAGTTTCCACAAACACAGATCAGTCTACTCATGTCACATATACCTGATGCATATATAAAGGGAAACCTTTGCTGAGATTCACACAAACTGTAGCAGTTATGAACAAACATCACCTCAGGCACCATGAATGCATTCTCTCAGTGCATATAGCAGTAAAAAAATCATTAGAGTAAAAACCAAGTTTTATTATCTCACAACACCGATTCTGGTTTATGAGTGTAAATGTAGCACACTGATTTTTCTAATCTTTGCAAACAAGCAACTCAATTGAGTTACAAGATATTTCATTTTAAAAAGAAACATAATTATCACCTTAATTAAAATCTTAAGCTATCTGAAACACTTCTATTCTAGCAATGCTAACCAATTAGAAAACTATATTAAATGGACTTCTTTCATTTTTAAACTTCTAACAAATGCCCATAAGGCACTAAATACTAGAACTTCTTAAATAAAAGTATAACGATTTTTTAATTAGTTTTGTTAAAAAGAAGACTCCCAGAAGAGATGCATATTGCATCTCTCTCTCAGTTGTGGAGAACAATGCCAAGAAATACATATCAATTTTAATTCTCACCCAAAATAATCAATAATGGCCATGAATTCCAGGGTAGACAGTCTCTTGTTGCAGCAGTTACAAAACTGGTCAGCACTGATTGTATTACAGGAAATGGAAACCTACTAACTAGAACTAATGTAGGACAGTGAATTCCCTTTTCCACCTTCATAAATTGATACCTGGTAAGTTCTACCTTTGAAAGTCTTCTAAGAATGATAAACCAAGTTGCAGATTACTCCAGGAAGTGAAATAAGGGTATGGATTACTCTAGGAAGGGAAAGGGACTGGAGGAACAGTTCCTGAGAACTAACCTCTCTTGTGAATTCAGGTGTATATTTTGTTTTCTGAACTAAAGCAATAATCAGTGTAACTTAAATACATGACTTTTATCCAGACTTTTCATAGAATCAAAGCTCTGAAGCCACATCCTTTCATGTGTCATACAAGAATAAAACAGGCACATCTCTGGCAGTTTCTGGCCAAAAGCAGGGTTCTTTAAGGGTTATTCTAGCTAACGTAATCATGGTAGAGAACTTCACTCTTCATCTAGTAGACAGGGCATTCAAATAGCCTGCTGAAATGTCAAATTTTGCCCCTAGTGTTAGGGTCCTGAAGGAGGCACCATTGCATTTCATCAGGACGTAAGTCTTGTTACTGGTCAACATTTGTCTTCTGGATTGGACAACTCCCAGATCCTGAGTGTGTTTTGAGGTCTAGAGGAGTAGAGAGGCAATGTAGTAGTGGTATGTTTGTCTAAAATTAGAATGCCAGAAAAAGAAAGGGAAACATTTACTAAGAAACCTAAGTGAAATTAGCCCCATGATTAAGTGGAAGTTCAGTGGGAAGGTGAACTAAGCCTACTTTCCTCAACTGTGCTTGTATGATATTTTAGGTGCCTAACATTTATGGGCTTCATACATAAACTTCTGCTCTGAAGAATATGACATAGCAGATTCCACAAAAATTCTGAAGGCAATGATCATTTCCAATTGGCAAGATCTTTTCAAAGCTTTGGGTAAAACTTCACTGAGAGATTAGCATTACAAGGAATACTCATAGTTTCTAAGGACAGAATAATACATTGGGTTTTTTTACTTTATTTTATACTGAAAATTGGCTCACTTTTTAATAAAATTGAAGTGTCCTTTTTTCCAAAGAAATCTTGAAAGAAAATTTGTGAACAATTTCTTTACAGATCAGGGGTTAGTGTAAGAAATCATACAAAAAATCTTTCAGAAAACAAGAGAAATTAAGAGTGTGAAATGCAAGTTCTTACTCTCTTTTCTTCACCATGATTTCATCTTCCGCTGAAATTTAATTGATACCAAATCAAAATCTAATGTTGTTTTACAAAGGTTACTTGGCAATCATTTCCACAGAATTGCCATTGTTGTACTCTGATGTATAGAAAACAGAATTTAGGCTACAGTGAGATTAAGTGAAGATACCTTACACAAATCCAAGTAGACTCTAAAGTTTCTAAAGCGAAAAGACTATTAAAACTAAATAAAGATTATAAGCATTTGTTTTTCCAAATGCTGTCAAATTAGAAGCTTTCACATAACTCTGCTAATACAGAAAAGTCTGGACACATTACTTGCTCATTAGTGTTCTTAGTGACTAACCTATGACAATTTCAGTTTATAGTCCAAACCAGAATTATATTAGATGAACCTTAATTAATGTTTTATTCATTTTTAAAGGGCAATTTTAGACATAGCATGTTGTCATTAGTCACATACAGTTGTTCTAAAGTCAGCTGCCGTGTTTTAAATGTGCTTTAAGTCTGTAACTGATAAAAAACTTTGTTTTTTAAAAAGAAAAACTGTAAATTCCACAAACTGAAAGGTGTGTAAATGTACAAACAGTCTGTTTCAATTTAGTAAAGCCAGCAGAGTTGACCATCTATCTATTATCTGGGGTTTTGGAAAATTAAAAATACAATGCACCTTTGAACATATAAGGATTTAAATTTCAAAATGTACAAAGGTAGATGTATAATCAGCTGTATTTGACTTCTTGTTGAGTCTAAATATCCAAATCCATTGTCAAACATGCTATCCACACTTACTAAAGAAAGAGTGCACTAAATCAAGTTTGGGATTTTTTAAATTATTATTCAAAAGAAAACATTGGCTACATATTTATTGCTCTATTCTTGAGCTACATCCAATTAGTTTTACAATATATGGCATGTTTCAGTATTTGACAGAAAAATAAATTTCCAATAAAGAAATAAAAAATAAAATGTTCTCTCACATCTCAAAGCACAAATGACATTAAATTACAATTCCATTCCAGAGTAAATACATTTGATTAGCACAATGACTTAAAGGAATGATTTGGTTCACAAGATGTAGTAAATCTGCCATTTATTCAAATATTGGTAATCACTCTAGTCAAACTGCATAAAGAACATGGAAATTAGAGGAAAAATAAACAAATGCAAATTGGTTATCACAAGGTAAATATGCTATAATGAATTCTTTATCCTATGTAAGCAGCATCATCCCCAGCAGTCTATTTTGTTGTTAAACCAGTGAATATATATACATAGATGCTTAAGACCGACTTTAAGTCAAAACATTTACAGAAAAGACTTTTAAGCTGCTTCTCTGTGGCTGTAAGAGATCTTGTAGCATTCAAATCAACATGCACTGCTTCTTATTTCTTAACCATGGTGTTAGGATTTCCCTCACACTCACTTTCAGCAGGTTCAGAGCCCTCCAACAAACCCACCTACGCCCTGCAGCCCAGTGACTTTCTAGGCTCTTCTTTCCCTTGCAGGGTAGAAACAGAAGTCTGGTACAGAAGCGGCAGAAGACAAGAGGCAAGTGGGATTGCTCCCATGCGGCATGCCTACATGCTCCCCTTTCCGTAGATAATGGTAGCTAGGAGAGTGGCAATGGGACTGCATGCCATGGGAATGGATTACCCAGTACAGTCTGAGAGCCCATTTACCCAAATGCTGCCAACCCTAGGAAGGAAGATGCCAATGACTGCTAGATTAAACAGTAAGCAGAGGATTACCAAGGTATTTTGGAAACAAGGAAGTGAGCTTGAAAAGAAGTACAAAAAGACCATGGCAGTTTAAGAATGTGAGTTGCCCCGCTGTCATTGCGATCCCTGCCTAGGGCTGGCAGAGAAACCTCACCATCAGGGGCCACAGGGAGCCACATGTAGTCAGGGGACGGGGGGTGCAGGTTGCAATGCAGGACCCACACCTTGGGTGTGCACCCATGGGGGCTGTCTCACCAGCCGGTGGGCTGATATGGGTGCAGGCAAAGCCAGAGCATGCAGGCAACTGTGTGAGTGTCTGCATTTCACCTTTCTGGGGATTAGTTATAAAAGGCTGTTTAGAAATTTAAAGAGGGTTCTTACAATTTTGTATACGTCTAGCATTGTGGTTTATCTTCTGTATTGTTGATATTGATCCTGAATATATGGTTCATTGATTGTTGGTTAATTATGTGTCATTAATAAATCAATAAACCGCTTGGAACCAGATTTGATTTAAACCACCATGAGTTGAGCAGTTTTTCTGTCCAACATTTTTATAGACATCATGCTCAAAGAACATGTCTTCGAACAAGGTCTAAACATATGGCAGAGAAGGAACATCCAGGAGCCAGAAAAGGGGAACACATTTCATACCCAAATGTTAAGCAGAAACTTTCAATAGCGGACTGAATTGTGGTAAGAGAATGAAGGTTGTTGAAATCAGGATATTGCAATAGAAGTGGTAAATATAACTATGTATTAGTAGATATACAGTATGGGCGGGTCAGAAGGTGACTACAGTCTTGACCATGTAGGTATAGTCCCTGAAAGTAGATGAAGGCTCTAATTCAGATTAGGCCAGTTGATTGAGGTATGTCAGCGGGGAGTAACTGCTCTTTGAAGAAAAGCCAAATGGTAAGAAAATGCTTCATAATAAGAACTGTGAAGTTCTGTTTTGCTAATCATAAGGATCTCAGTTCCTCAGCACTTCATAATAGAAGAGTTCTATGCTAAGGGTTGAATGTATGATACGAACTGCACATACTCTGAAGAACACTATTTCACACTAAACTCATGTTGTATTTATTAAGGTTTACAGATTCACAACATAAAAAGCTGTTATACATTCTCTGCGTACCCCATTTTGCAAAACCTTAACAAGATGACTTCTGTAACATGACACTGTAGAGTGTTGCCAAGTGAAATTTAACATTCAATACTGGGCCGATTCATCCCGACTAGGCATCCCACATTCCTTTTATTGACAGACACTCTGAGGATGATTTAGATGTTGGTTGAACTGAATTACGTTCTGTTATTTCTTTCCACTGACTACAAACAGAGACTCAGCAATGAGGCTCAAAGCCAATGTGCCTTAGGTCTGTAGTAGAGTTTTTATGGAAGAAGAGTGATCTCTTTTTTTAGTTTATCTATTTAAAAATTAGTATCTTGGACTAGCTGTTTCACGAATGACAAGTTTTGTATAAGCAAAGTTAAAGATAAAGAAAGAAATCATGCTAATTCAAGCATGCATTTCTAACCTTGTAGAACTGGAATCGAAAAATGCACACTCATTTGTAAAAAGTGTATTTTAACCACATACAACTTACAGTGTATATGTTATCAGCTAAACTACAGCATATACATCTGTTAATTCAGTTGCTAAGATAAGTACAGTTGCATTTATTTTAACATGCATGTTTCAGGTTCTTGTTTAACTGAACATTCATTTGTCTGGAAGACTGAATTTATGTGGGCACTAATTTGTTATGGAAAATGAATACACTATGCAAGAAAAACACACATTTCTTCTTCATCAACCAAATTACTTTTAAATTTAGCAACGTGACTGATTCCTTATGTATGACAATTACCACATTTTAAAATAGGGCCATTCATAGTTACTTATACTGAGGCCTTAAGAATTATTAAGGTTTTATTTCTTTTTGCCATGCAAATCTATAAAGAAAGAAAGTAATTATATTGATAGATTTCATACAAGCATAAAAATATCGAAGAAAAGCATTTGGGTTTAAAATGGAGTCATTCTTCATCCCCGGTTGAATTATTACTCTTTTGCTATGTTCACAAACAAGTCTCTTGTACAAATTATGATCTACATATTGGAGTTTTAATAATGCTGATGACTTGGTAGAAACTCAGTAGGATAATGATACATATTCATTTTCCTTTTTACAAAAGGGAAAATAAAAATAAGTAATAAACCCAATGTTTAAAAATCTCTTATTCTTCTCCTAAATTGCATATTCTTCTTCTCAATTACATGTTCTCAATTATAGATTCTATATGAAAAGGAAAGGTAGAATTGGAAATTCAAGCATAGTTCCTAATAATCCAATCTAAATCTCACACAACAATCCCTTATGTTTCCTATATCACCTAGATGGTTACTTAGTCAGCAGTTACACTACCACCATCTATGCTACAGATTTTACTGAACTGTTACAACCAGAGAAGCAGACAACGTTGGCCCCTTGGAGTTGTTCAGCTACAACATCTGTCCCACTATGCTTTTTTTTTTTTTTTTCAAAGTTGACGTGATTTTATGCAATTAATATTTTTGGTTGTGCTGTTCCTATTTATTTTTTGTGCTCTGATCCCCACACCACTCTAGTGAGTTAAAAGGTTGCAATGTGTGGCATACCTTCCATTTGCTAAATGCTTTGGGAGATTATTTGACTGGCACAGCTGTCCACCCGTTTTCACTTTATCTTCACATAATGTTTATACTGGGTCATTTGTTTCCCTATTGACATGTTGTTGTCAGTCATTCTATGAGATCCGTTGGGTTTGTCTTCAGAGAATGAATTGTTCATTTATCAACCGATATTGCTTTAAGCAGATCCTCTTCTGAGGGTTTTCTGCCACCTTCCGTCTCCTACTCCACTCCCAAATCCTAAAATGTATTTTAGCTATGAAGGGGAAATTCTAATTGTAACTGCTTAGCAGTGGTACGTTGTGACTGAGGAATGATCTGGCATGGAGCGCAAGACGGTCCAGCTACCAGAAAGGGTTAAATTGTCTGGAAGCAGGCATGACAGAGACTG
>NW_009605290.1:49596-105145 GCF_000690535.1 Cariama cristata
TTGCAAGGGAGTGAGGTTTCCCTTCATGATGAGATAAGAAACATTGTCTTGTAGCCATCACGGAATGGGAGCGCTCAGGGTCCAAGCTCAGGGGCTGCCTTTAGGCAGCAGAGCTGGGCTGGGGGATGGACCCATGGGCAGCCTTAGGTGCCCCATGCAACTGCTCTCGGGATTGGTGCTGGCACAAGAGTACATAAGGAATCTGCTTGTGATGCATCTTTGCAGACTCTGTGTAAAATCGTGTATTGCATTAAGACTTTGCCCAATGCATTGTTCGTTAATATTTTTTTAATATTTAAGCATAAACATGCCTTTAATTTGCCTCGAGGGTTACCATAAAAATTCCCTAACAGCTACCAAACTGATTAATCACTGCAGACTTTTAATGGGTTTTGATTATTTCTTTGTTGTTTTTTCCTTTTTTTTTTTTTTTTTTTCTGTAGTCTATTTGATATAGAAACATAAGAAGGGAAATACTGCACCTTCTAGTTCCATGTTACCTCACATTTTCTGGGTTTCCATGAATCCAGATCTCCACTCAATTCCTATACTATTAAGTTTGAATTAATTTATATTTTTTTTAGTAAAAGTTAATATGCTCACTCCAAATTCCCTGTAGTATCTTGTCTTTGAAAAGAATGCACATATTGAATTTTTATAAGATCGTACTTCCCAGAGAGACTGTATGCTGCTCTTGAAATTTCTGTAAATTTCATGGACTTATGCAACCCTTGGCACCACTGGAAGCCTTGCTATTAACTACAGTGGAATGTGAACTAGGTTTCTAGTTGAATGTTTTATAGACTTTCTACTTTCAAGGTCTTTTACAATACGAAAACTAGTGATTCAGATTTTTCAGCTATATTGCCTGTTGTTCTACCTTCCCTTTTATTCCAACAGTTTGGATCAAGGATTCTGTTTATATAAATAATCATACAATTAGCCTGTAAAATACTGAAGATTCTTCATAAGTATTTTATCAGACAGATCATTGAACTGGAATAGTTAAGTCAGTGGATTTATCAAATGAAAGAGAAAGAGAGAAAGTGAAAGATTGTGGTTTGTAACTACACTGTAATGAAAAAAGCATAGTGCTACTTTACTATACTACTTACAATCTCTTGAGTTCCTTCTAAGCAATAGCTATGGATTTCCAGTGAGCACTATTACTCATGGGACATAGCAAACTGATTTTCATATAACCGCATATGCTAGCTGGGACTTTAACCTGCAGAAGCCAGTGGAAATATGTTTCTGATTGCCTGAATGACAGAGAATAGCTTTTGTACTTCCACAGTTTCTGTACAGGGATTATTGTCCTCATCAAGGCACTAAGTTCCTTTCCTGCCCCTCCCCAAAGTTAGCTAAATTTCATTTGTGTATGACTTACAGAGTAAAAGGGATTTTTAATGAAAAAAAAATCAATTTTATTTTTATTTTATGACTTATTGCATTTATCTTAATAAATACTATGAATTACTTTTCACCAAGTCCATGAACAAAGCAATTCCTGCCTAGGGTAAAAACGTAATGTTGAGTGCCAGGCAAACTGAACTAAATAAATAGTGCTGAATGTTCTCTAACCCAAATACCAACCTAGATTTCATTTTAAACTAAAGGCGGCAATAATGTCCTATCTTTTTCCTAATCTATCAAAAGTAGGACAGGAGTCTATCAGAAAATTTGCATTACAAAAATAGTTAATTAAGATCTATGGATCAATAAATATTGAAAACTGAACAGATCTACTTAAATATGTTAATTATCACAACCACATTTAGTATAAAAAAGAAGATCAATTGCTGATTTTATAAATTATCTTGGATTGAAATACATATAAATTCTTGAGGGATGGGACTAGTATGGACACATCAAAGTACTGCAGCTACCAGTGAAATGCTGAGAGGGTAGCCTTGAAACTGAGCTCAGAGATCATCTACTGAAGTTTGTGTAGCCAATTTTATATTTACTATCCAGAATAACTATCAGCAAAAATTAAGATTTGCCTAAAGAAGAATGAACTGTATCCACCACATGTTTACCCTTAGTAACTCCTTCACAATAGGATGTTATCTCTACAGAGAAGTAGGTAAAGAAGTCTGGAGGAAACGAATATACTTTTCCCACACTGCAGAGTCCACTCAGTCATGCTACTGAAGATCAATTACATTTATATACAAAGATTGAGATGTCCTCCACCTTTCTTTTTTTAAATTTTAAAATAAGAATATTTCTTTCATTTTGAACAAATAAAACAATTCTTTAGCTCAGATACACTACAGAAAACTAAGTAATTTTCTCTCAGTTTGAAGTGAGTTTTGCCAAGGAACTGCTGACACTTGCAGTGACATTCTGTTTCCCTCTACTTAAAGTTAGGTGTCTGGAAACTTTATACATTTCCACAAATCAAGGTTTAAAGGTTTCGGTTTAAACTAACTAACTTAGAGTGAAAGATTTTCAGTATCTAATTCCAGAAATTGAATTTTGCTGCATAAAACATTTCAAGCGTTAACTAGGATTACTGTTATGACATTTAGATGCTGCATTTTACTTGCTAGAAATAGTCATTTACCTAAATTTATTTTTATATTGCCTAGTCCTCATAAACAATTCAAGTATAAATTCTATAAGAGTTTTCCTTGCATTTTAAATGAGTTAACATATCACTTTTATTCTCTTACTGTATTAAAAAAGTTATGCTGATTTTTTTTTTCCTTTTCCATTCATGAAAGAGCTTTATTAAAGGACAGTGGTCCTCACAGACTGGCAAAAATGAGGATAGAATCTCTGTCAAAAGCCTTGGTTTACATCATTCAAGAATATCCCTTTCTCTACTGCACACAGCCACACAAAAACTTTCTTGAAATCCAGAACATATTCAACCCACCAGATAATGTTTCTATCAAGACTATTCTTCAATATATGTGATTCCTTCCACAATTTATTATTTAGTAAAGAACTAAATTATTTCTTTCACCAGTAATGTTGAGACCTTGTGGTCATAATGGTTTCATTCATCTATCTAGATGTTAACGTTTTATCACATAGTTATGTTAGACTATTCTGAGTGATAACTAATTAACTTGTTTTTTCTTAAATGAACGCAGACTCCAAATTTCACTTGCCATTTACAAATAAATCACTCAATGTAACATCTGATCTGGGATTATATTTAAATGAATATTCAATTAGAATATGTTTGAGGAAACAGGATTAAAATTAAATTTTATTTTTAGTGTTTCAATAAATTAAATCCTAGATTTCCTAGTAATATTTTAGGAAAGCTGCAGTGCTTTTTCATTTTAAATTAAGAATTTAATTATAAGATTTTGGAGTAAAAGAAGAGAAACACTGAAAAAGCTACATGTTTCTCCTCTATTCTGCTACAATAAACGGTGAACTACAACCTTCAGCTATTACATCACAAAGACTATGCACTATGTTTTTAACAGAAAAAGCAGTCTGTGCTTTTAATGTTTTTTAATGTACAGTTTCCATTATACAGATCTACTTAATTTTACCAGATTTGGTAGTTATCTAGTTTATTTCATGCGATTGATAGAAAATCCAGACAAACATCAGTTACAATAAGTGATTTTACAGTTGCACAGTCAATAAAGCTGAAGTCTATACTTTCAAAAAGCCTCCACGCAATCCCATAAAAAGACATGAAAACCAAGGTAAGAGCCAATTATGTGTGACTGCCAAATTCATTAACATTAACTAACAAACAAGACTGTTGACTTCTAAAATTGCTTGTGTCAGGTGGCAATGACAAACTTAGTAAGACAGTACTTGCAAAATGTCATTAAATATTTTGCAGCTCATTTCTATCAGTACTAAATATTAGATTAAGACAATAACAATGTTCATATGAATTTGAAAGAATTAATTACAAAACTTCTTTAGAAACCACATAGCATATGTGATTAAAAGGCTGAAAACAGCTTTCATTCTGAGGACTTTAAATAGGAAAAATACTCCTGCTATAACAAATAATTAGAATAAAGACAACAAATAATACTAAGCTTTGGTTCTTCTCATCCTGTCAAAGCAAAAGTAATTATTTTTTCCCCCGAAACTGCTGATAAAGGAATTGTGATGCATATTAGGGATGTTTAATGCTTATTTTCACAGTGTCTCTGTTATACTATGTAATGTTTAAATTTTTGTGTGAGGCTATGGATTCTCTACTATTTTCTTAAAAGCATTGCAAAACCCAGAAATATAACCCATTTGCCAAGACCTCTTCTGTAGTTTATAGTCCAGAAAAGTAATCCTTTAAAGAAGTGTTTTATTTTGTTATTTGTAGCCTAGAACCTTTCTAAAAAAATCTGCATGTTATGCAAACAAAACTAATTTTAAATCATATAGATATTTGCAAGACTTGAGATATGAATGTGGATTCAGGTTTGAAAACCTAAGACAAAATCAAGATGTTTTCACAACATCTTTATCTTTCCTTCTACTCATCTAAAAAGCAGTATGGTATAAACATCTTTATGACATTTTAGCTTTTTTATTTTTAAAGTCTAGGGAGATAAAACAAACCAACAATTACAAACATATGTTTTGCAAATACTTCTGAAAACTTGAAATGTATATGAATGCAATACAAAAACAGACTTATACGTGCTTATATGAAGTCAGTTATTCTGAAATGTTGCACCTGTATAAATTGTAAAATGAAAATCCTACATGAGACTTAACCTCTCTCAATGGCTTTTTATTATCAATTTCAGTCCATCAGTTTTCTGTACTGAAAAAAATAATGAAAAATGTGGACATCTTCCAAAACTACCTCTAGCTCAGAGATTTCTACAGCTGGCTATCACCTAAATGTCTGAATTCTATTTAAAATGGCAATAGTTACAGAATATCTGAAAACACATAGTCAGTGAGCTGTCTTCAAGATTCAGATGCTTGTCGCTTTGAACATCTGCATTCACTACCCACAAAGTACGTATGGCTAACAACGTAAGACTTTCTCCTGCTCATTTCTTAGGAAAGGATGGGTGGCTGTGCAACCAACTCTTGGCTGTTCCCCAACATCCATCTGCCTGCGTCTACCCCCATTGTGAATGAGCGGCTGCTTTGTGCCCAATCTCAGCCTGGCTGCTGGGAGACAGTGGTACAATGGGCACAGCCGGACATGCCATCGCCAGGTTTGAGACTTGGACTTTCATATTCACTATGTGGAAAGTATGCATATTTGGTCTTTATGAAAATTTTAGAGCTGTTCTTAAGAAACACTGGAGCTTGCTCGAACATTAATGGCTTGACAGGCTTGACCCATTGCTGCTTTCCTGAAGAGCATGGTGCCTCCCCAAAATCAGACAAGAAGTGGGGGTGAGGCCCTACCCCACTTAGTTTTGCAAAAGTAGCTAATCATTCAGCAGTGGCAAGTGGCACCCCCAGCGAACCAGCTCTGCATGCAGTTTGCTTCTGTTCACGTTGGGATTTCTGATGCTGTATCAGTGCAGGAATCTTCCCTGGTTCAAAAATTGAAGTGTGATTTCTGGCTTAATGTGATAGCAAAGCCAAACTGATAGCAAGCTGCCACAGAAAGTGGAATTCTTGCTGCCCTGAAATTTGTCTCGCATCTAGTATACTGGTTTAGCCACAAAACAAAACAAAATATTTTCCACTGGATCAACCAATTATGCACTGACTGTACAATCTGTAGATCTGCTACAGGGAAGAGAGGGTAGCAAGGAGAGAACTGAACCACATCTTTTGCAGTGATTTGTAATTGGTTAGGCTTCTTTGTAATGTCCGACTGAGCCTAAGTAACTATCTTAGGATAAAATTTTTTCTTCTTTAAATCACATTGAGAGGTATAAAAAATGGCTTCTTCTACAGAGAGAGATTTATAGCAGATATGAAACTGGAATAGATGCAATTACTTAAAATAGTATTTCTATTTTCCCCATTCTGCTATAACAGAAGGCAGTGAACCACTATTAATATGTTACACATTAGATTTTCATTAGTCTGTAGTGAACTGTAAACATATATATCACAATTTAATCCCTCAAGTTGTGTACTCAGTATTAATGAAAATGATACTAATATTTGAATACTTCAGGACTATAGTCTAATAGGACTTCAGACATTAATCTGAAGACTTTTAAAAAATCTGTATATTAACATCAAACCTTAATTTTATAGCATTTTAACCTTCGCAAACCTATGCAGCAGCAAAATGTAAGAGTTCACCACAAAATTAAAATTAAGCTATTTGGTGTAACATAAAATTGAAATCTTAAAGTAAATGAGTTCAAGGTCTAAACCCTCTGATAGTCTAGTTATTCCTATTGCAAACACACAGGTAGGAAAGAGGGGAATCACTATAGCCATTTCAGGCATTGAAAACATGAATCTTCTCAGAATATAAGCATGCCCATTGGTAACAAAATATCAGGCATGTAAGTCCAAAACCTTTTAAACTTTCCATTTAAAATTAGTGTGATGAAATTAACTCTACTACCTGTGATAACTCTCATGATTCCCCAGCCTATGTTGCTCTCCCTACCTTGAGAAGGAAGTTAGTCATGTGAGGTGATTCAGCTGCTACCAAAGCAGCTGCTGAACTGCCACACTTTACATGTAGCAGGCAAAACTTTTTATATAATGTTGAAATTTGAGCCCTTCATGTGTGAAACAGACTCCAAAAGAAACCTTTTCTGATTAGAGCAATTACATCTCAAATAGATTTGATGACATTTTCCCCCTCTAGTATTTCTAGTTCTATAATGTATAATCAAGGGAAAGCTATGCAGGTGACTTACATGCTCAACATAAGCTTGAACATCAATCCTAAGTTAGAAAACAAAGATTTATACTTGGAAAGTCCAACTGAGTCATTGGTATATAGTAAGTAACATTTAGTAATATTTTTAACTTGATTTTTGCATTGATATGGAACAAGTATGATGTATCTAGCATTTCTCTAGTTAAAAAAAAACACAAACAAATGCAATAAAAATTTTGTTTCAAATCTTTCAAACACTCAAGATTAGGAATCAGTTTGAATAAACAGTAAATATTTAAAATTTTAGATCCTTCCAGCTCTTCAAAATTAGGTAGAAGTGACATGCAAGAGCAAGGTTTCTCAAAAGCAGAACTCCCAGGAAGAATCTAACAAAATTATTTTGTTCTGATTGGAATGGAGAAACGCTGAATATTCAAGTAGCCAATGGGCAAATTTCTATGCATTTATTTAATTAAACTCATTAATTAATGCAGGCTCATTTTTTCATGGCAAAAAATCAAATGGTGTATCTGATTTCAAGTTTCCTGGTTCTCAGAAAATCATGTTAAAGCTAGAGGTACAAACAATTAGGGTAAAATTCAAAATGATCCGTGTTCGAGACTGAATGCTGCTATATGCCCAGGTGGTGAGACTTTCTCCTTTGCACTTTTCTAAGCTCATGCACCCCAAAAGCAACCACAATTCCCAGGAAAAAGCTACATTCATCACCTTCAGAGCCACAGCTATTTCTCTTTTAACAAGGAGAGAGTTAGTGTAGATAGGCTATATGCTGAAAAAACAACGTTGTTAGACTGGGGGAACTATCTCCATGGAACATGAACTGGCAGAAGGCCAGAGTCTGCAAGGAAAATTCAAAACCAGAGCAGCAACACAGATCTAAAGTATCAATATTCAAAATAATCAAATCATTACTTAACACGTGAAGTACACAGTAATACAATATATTATGTTATTTGCCCTGAATACATTACAATAATCGTCAGAAGTGAATTCAGGAAACACTTTTTTTCACCCATAGTTTTGAGTGAGTAGAATTTCTGGCAGCTACCCAAACAGGTCACCATGAACACGATAATGTGGCAATCTGTTATCATTAGCTCTGTTGGAAAGGTTCTGAAGACACTAGAGAGAATTAAATGACCTGGAAAACTCAGTCTATGGAAAAGTCTATTGTACTCATCTCCGTTATTTCCACCTCTACGCATCACTGGAACAGTGGAACAACATGATTTGCAGTGGTGACAAAGATAAAGGTCATTTTTCTGTTTTTCTTTTATCCAGCATGAGCCATTTAAGGATTGTTAAATTCCACACATACAGAAAATGACTAATTCGTGTCAGGTCCTTCCACTCTTTCAGTATGTTAGTCTGTTGAAATCTTCACATTTGGAAGACAATGCAGAGTTGTATTTTTGAAAACCACTGCTACTTTTCTTCTGTCCATCACTGTTACAACTGTCAGAATTTCAGATTGTCTAAAATAATAACATACAAAACGTGTATATAGCTCATTTTAGCAATTGTTTTTCCTAACTGGAGCAATTTTTTCCAGCAAAATTTGAAAGAAAGAGCAGTTCTAAAAAGATCTGTTAAATGCAATCACTATGCCAAGGTCCACACGGTAAAGATAGGTACTATAAAAAGACTGACATAGCCTATTCAAAATATGCATCAGAGAGATTTCTTTTGTTTATGTAAGATTTGCCACTGTTGTTCTTCATTTATCTGAGTGATTAACTTAAAATGAAGAATCAGACTTTGACAGGCACCAGTTATTCTGATTTACCAGTTGTGTATGTAAGCCTTATTTCTGGGAAATCTAACAAAAGATAAGTTCACAGAAATGAAAGAACAGAAACAAGGGAATTAGCAGAATCTTAGGCGAAAAATTGGAGATCTTTTGCATTTTGGGAAAGGAGGGATGAAAGTGTTCCTGCATCTCAGAGCTGAGAAAAAATTGAAGGGACTATAGGCAGGGGAGCTGAGTGTTTTCCTTAAATCTGTTTTATTTCACCCTGTGTACTTACTGAAAGGTTGAGAGCATGCAGTACCAAAGATACATTTTGAGGGCATATTCTCTGCTAGTAAATAAGCAGCTCCTGCTTTGGCATAAAGTTGTGCCAAATCAACTTCCTTCTTTATAGAAGTAGAACAAAACACAGCATGATTTGTGTTTCCCTGGAAGTTTATGTTATTTTTTTACACAGGAATTTCTATAAGTGAACACTTTAAATTTATTAGGAATGAACCACAAGGATTTAAGAAACAAGCGCAAGACTCAGTTCTGCTCTATTGCTCTATTGCAACAGAGGATGAAGCTAACACCATGCCCAAAGGCTGGCACACCAGAAGCTGGTTCTGCCACCTGAGAGTATAGATTTATGTAGAAGAAATATCTACGTAAATGATCCTGGCTTATTTATTGATATTGGACTATCAAAAGCCTGCAGTCTAAAAACTAACAGAATTCTGATATACAGTATACACAATTGTTCAGCTTATAAATAGTTATTATTTTGAGAAACAGAAATCTGTAGGAAGTTAAATTCTCAAACAAAACTATGGCTTGAATTTATCTTTGCTGTTCTTTGGCAAGAAAGAGAAAAGAGTGATTTTTCATTTATGGCTTGGGAAAAAACTCTTACCTCTTCTCTCCTCCCTACCACCTCTTGCTCTTCAAAGACATTAAAGACACCTCTTAGATGCCAGAGTGCCCACTTTGCATGCACTCAGAGCCAAAATGCTTTTTTATATGAAGAATATACTCCAATAAATCTGCAGCTCTGATTAGACTTGTACAGAGAAAACAAGCTAAAATTCACCTGCCAGCCTTTCCTATGCTTTTAGTGGTTGCAATACATTGTCAAGAGCAGGAAAATGAGTTAAACTGTGTTACACTTAAAATGACACTGCGAATCTACTCATATCAAGTTCATCAGTTCTAATTCAGTTATGTCTGTCTGGAGGTCACTGTCTGTCTCATTCATTACAATGGCTTTCTAGTTTTCTGATATGATTCTCAATTAGTTGGGTAGGCAGGTAAAACATCTGACATCCAATAATGAACTATGTGCTTCCAAATATGGTTGCACAGCCACACATTACACTTTAGCAAGCTCTTTATGTTGACCTATTAATAAACCATAGTTTGAGGTTGAGAATAAAGACTCAACTCAAAAATTAATTAGAGGTGTTCTGAACTACATGATCATAAGTCATTCAGCTATTAAATGATGAAGCACGCCAGTTAACAGATAACCACAGACATTTACTCCATCTTATTACCATCTGTGGCTGTGCTCATGATAAATTTAAAGTGAATATCCATCGTTCATCTGGATAATGAATATCGGGTTCAAATGACTCATACCTGCAGCTGCTATATCACACTGGTTTGTATCACAATAGGCTCTTAATGAGCACACCACTTTTCAAATTCACCTGCTTCATCGATACAGATTTGTATTTATTCAAATACTCTAATAAAACCTGCACTGAGTTACCCAAATCGCTTAATATTAGGTGGGAACAAACTCTGACTGCCTAACAGGGGGTATTATCCTTGACCTTTAGGTTTGCCTTCATGAGAACTTGCTTGTGATTTCAGATTCCTGTAACAAACCCACCACATTTTAGAACTAGACCAAGCCACAATGAAATACCTGGGAGGTTAGAAGTTCAACACAGATTTGTGTCTCAATCTTGTCTACAGAGATTTCCAGAACTAATCAGATGATATTAAAACTGAAACAAAATTTATTTTAAAAAACCTATTCAGTGCATCCAGGTTAAGAGTACACTGCAGGGATTATTTTAAAACATTTACAAAAAGTGGTAAATGCTTTCCAGACAGATCCTTCTACAAACCCATGGTGAGAAACATAACAATATTATTTAGAATACTGGATTTCTTTTTTTAATTTATGCTCCATTTGTAAGCTTATTCAGGTTAAATTGCAGTTTAGTTTCAATATCCGCTACCTCAACTCTCCTATTGGCTGTACAGAAGTTGTCCTTCAAAACAGAAATGATCTCCACAGAATAAGTCTTATATGAGTGAAAACCAATGATGCTCAGGAGCTGAACTGAATCAAAATGTACTAGGACTCCTTTTAAGTAATCTCTGTGTGTGGGGGGGAAAGTTACATATATATCTAGAGTTGTATTTGAAGTCTTAGACCACTCAAACCTTCTTGTATGTGGAGATCTGTTCATTTGACTCTCATGTTTCACTCCTTGCATGTTGTGTGACGTGGCAGTGTTGGATGGCTGTATGAAACAAATCTGATACCTGTCTTGTTTCAGAATGGATATAGGCTTCAAAAGTTCTTTGTTTTATGCTGTTAGGGGAAAAAAAATGTTTCTTACAACAGAAAAAAAAGAAACGTGAATGAAGAGTTCTTTTCTATCTGCTAGCCTATAAAGGCTAGTACTGACAAGAATGGAAAAGTTGTAAGTTTACATTATTAGCCTTTTACATTTATGCATACTCATCTATAATGGAAGGAATATAAAATAATTTCTGTTGTTTGAATTCAAACCACTTCATGAGCTTTTTTATAAAGATGCTTTCTCACATTATTAATTTTTTTAAAGTGACCTTTTCCAGATAACATGAAATTACAACTTCGTTGATTACTTCATTGTCAAAATACTCATTTGAAATTATGCTAGAGGCATATGCCACCATTTCACTTACTATCCTAAAAAAGACAGCATAAGACATCCTTAAAATAATTATTGTTTGAATTATCCAATCATTAAGTTAAATTGACAACCACAGAGGAATCACAACACTTTTAGTGAATTTGAACAATTGTTAGCATCCTCCACTAGAAAAGAAAAAAAAACAAATCCAACCCCAAACAAAAAAACACCACTGTTGTGATGTTATGTGAGCTTTTGGATTAATTAACTTTCACATGAAGGCTGAAAACCAGTGTTTTTCCTGAAGAAGTCTTTATTAACTAAACAGTAAACACAGTTATATCATCTTAAAGCTTTTCCTTTTTTTCAGTTTTTCTTGTACCCAACACGAGTTACTGTTCTCAGATGCTTCTTCCCTTGACTTTTGCAATAATACTTTATCCTGACTAAAGGAGTCACACAAATATCTTCCTGTTTCAAATTACTCTCTACTTAAGCTATTTTCCTTGGAATCAGCCAGCAGCTAGGAACTACATCTGTTAAACAATTTTGGGCCTAATAAAAAATAAACAAATAAATAAATAAAAGCTAATTAACTGTCCTAGTCAGACCTGTCTACGTCATCGCCAGGAAACATATTAGATGTCTAAAGTTCTTCTACCAAAGGCACTGTGGTAGAACTAACTATCAATTTCATAGCTAATGCACTTAAGAGTTATGAACAGTCTTTCTTTACTATATTGGCCTTGAAGTTTGAATTGAAAAATTTACCTAGACCTTGCCTTTGGAAAGGCACTGAATTCAGGGACTGGGGAGTAGTTTTGATTTACATTGTATATTTAAAAAGAAAAAAAATCAGTACAAGGGAGAAATTCTGATATGGTTCTTGTGAACTTTTTTGTAGACCAGCCTAGTGGATAAGAATTTACCTAAGTGATATTTCAGCCCAATCCTGTACTGCTTGAATGATTCAAAGTTGCATTTGCAGTCCAGCAACCATTTAGATTTGTGAAGCAGAGGAAGGCTAACTGCTCACCCTTCTGTTGGAGCTGGCTCACCTTGTAGAAAAACAGTGGCATTTTATAAAGATTATGAAGAGAAAGATTACAGAAAAACAGTGATGAAGCCACTGTATGGGAAGACAGAGTATTAGATCTGATTTCCCGTTCCTCTACAGTATTTGTATGTTTTTTAATCACTAATGATAAAATCTATGAGTAAGTATCCCTGTGAGTAAGCTTACAAATACACTCTTCTCCCAGTCCAGTTGTTATCCAAATCACTGAGTGATAAAAATTCATGATCCTTCAAAAACCTTCAAAATTGTATTTCATGGCATACTTTTGGCACCTTTAGTAAGGAATGTCGTCCCTCCCTCCTGTCTTTTAAGCACCTGTTTGTTAACAGCTATTCAGAGACACATTCTGAAAGGGATAAACCATTACTCATCTTTGAGAGGAACAGCTTCAGCTCCCACCTCCAACAGAAGCACTTCCACACAACCTCTACTTATTTCCTTTGACTAAAATATATGCTTCTTCAGTCAGTACCTGGATTTTGCAGACCTCAGCCATGAAGCATCTCATTTACCTAAAAGGTAGAAAAGGCACTAGATACTTCTTCGAATGGAATGGATTCTATAGCCCAGTGAATAAGATATTGCCACTGCTAATAACAGGCCATGGTCTTTGTACTAACTTTGCAAGGCCTTAAGACTGGGGCTTGTCAGGTTTACTTTGTCTGAACTCATTTTACCTAGCTAAGCTTTGTTGTAGCTGGCAGAGCTATAACTGCAATTTTTGAAATGACCAGGTAACTAGGTCCATTTCATTTTGCTTATCCTTCTATGATACAATTTTCACACAGGTAGTAGTAACAAAGGTAGTAGCAACAAGCAGTTATTCTGTGTATAATCTAATATTTATGAGTCTAACATGACAACATAGCATAGAGGAATACAGCTGTGGTATGGCAAAAGAGACCTTGAAAGTGGGGACACAGGTTGCAGTGTAGAGAGGCGCAGGAATACAACGATAAGAGAGAGGACACAGGCTGATGATGGAGGCCCAATGGCTATAAAAAACCCACTAATGGTCAGCTAAGGAGGTGCAGACCTAGCAAAATCAGTTTTACAAGCAACAAAGAGAACAAAGAACATGTATCTAACATATGTAAAGTGTGCCATAAATAGTAAATCCAGATGAAGCACACACTGGAAAATGAGTGAACAAATAGCAAGTTGTGAGCATGTTGGCAAACATATAAAAATGTCCTTGTATTAGTCTTAGATGAGGAGGAATAAATCATCCACATCAGTCCCAGTGAAGGACTTGGGATGCTGACAACTAGCTGTACCCTCTTCCCAGACTGAAGCCAACCTTTGGATCCAGGTGGTGTTGGAAAATCGAACTTAACACCATAAAAGTAGTAATCATCAGGAGTGTGTGTATGGAAATTTCAACCTCTGCAATGGTATTATTTTCTTGATTTTCTATTTATTTTCTTTTTTTTGTATTAATAAGAACTGAATTAATAAGAATTCTTCAAGTAGACAGGATTTTAATTGTACTAACAATAACTTACTGAATTTTCATATAAGATGTTTCTTTTTTAGCCATAAAAATATCTTGAGCATCAAAATTCCACTTCCTCGCAGAACCGTTTGGAACTAATTGCTAGATGTTATTAAGTTGATCAATCATTTGCCTGCACGGTTTACAGCCACACCTGGGAAAGGAAGACATTGCCCTTAAGCTTCATATCATCCTGTGGCGTTTCTCATGTATATATATGCATGTATATATATCTATATCTATATCTATATCTATATGTTGGGGATTTCTTTGTAGTGGGAATTAGAAATAGAGAAATTCTCGGCTGAAATAATGCCAAATCACTTATCTTAGGTAAGATTTGCACTTTACTTTTCTGTTTCCTTGAGTTTCTTTCTCTTGTGTAAGTTACATAGGTATATATCCATGACCTATTTGTGTGTGTGTGTAGAATATAAGCTGTTCATGTGTGTTCATACATATCCATATGTCTATATATTAATATTTTTTATTTTTAGAATGATTTAACATGAAGTAACAAGAACAATTCATCTGAGTATTTTACCACTAATGGTCACAGAGTTAATTTATTAAAACATGTTTTGTTTTTAAAATAAAAATGTCTGTATTATTTTCAGCTTTGAACCAAATCCCCAAAAAATAACTGTGAAAAAAAGGTTGCACAATAACATGGAAGTACGATGCATTAAAAAGAAAAGAACTACAATTTATTCAAACTTCTTATTAGGTAGAAACATTTGCAGATCACTGAATTCTACAGAAGGTGGGCTAGCCATTAGGTCTCAGTAACTGGAAGAAACAATAAATCACAGCTTTTACTTTTACAGATCATTACACCCAAAGGTCTAAAACCTTTCTGTGGTTATTTGCAAGCATCAGAGTGCTCCAGCTGCAGAGTCTTACACTTTCCAACTTTCTGTGACTAATAGACGCCATACTATAGAGTGAACAGGAAATTAGAGTAGAAGAGAGGTGTAAAATCAGTATCTACAGAAAGGCTATGCAGGAAGGCTGTGAAGAATAGCTCACTGTAGGGCTATGCAGTCTCCCAATGAACCTCAGACAAGACAGATTACATTTTTATTAATGACCATTTAAGAATCAGTGAATTTTTATACATTAGAAAGAGGAAGCAGTGATAAAGTTGTTAAATATTGTGGAAGGGCAAGGTAAGAGAAGGAAATGTAGAGGTAACAGGTTTGGGGAGGTATTTGGTTGAGACCTGCTGTAGTTAGCCAGAAAAAAATGGCTTGAGACATGTATAGATCTTTGTCCCACTTTTGACCTCTCACAGGAAAGTTATGTCCTGTTAAAGTTTCATTCTGTATAGAAGCACAAAATCCTTCACTTTTCCTTTAAGTATCCTGGCAATTGACTTGCCCTTCTGCATTTATTAAACAAATCTACTGCTTCTGATGAAGCACAGTTCAGAAAAATAGCTACCTTTTGCTCACCTGCCTATTCAGTAATTCCTCTTTTCTTCTTAAAGTGCATAAATTGAATCTTCCTCCCACTTAGTTTAGCCTCTTTCCTATTACGTCCCATGGGCTCACAGTTCCTAGATAATTTGAAAACATGTCAGGGCAACATCAGCTGTGTGGAAGAAAGAAGCTTCTCTAAGAAATGTAATTCCTCACACATTGAACTAGAGGAAACTCCAGGCATCTTTAGACAGTTGAAGCGGGTCCTGATACCTGTATCTGTATTACAGGCAAGAGGTTCCTGCTGCGCAACTAAGCTACCTGGTGACTGCAAGGCAGACAGCACCATCCTCAGCAAACATAGTTTCCATTAAAATCGAAGACAATTGTGTTCCTAAATGTCCTCTGGGAGGCCTTGTACTGTAGGTTGCACTGAAGAATATGCTTGCTTTAAAACCCCAAGTATTTCCACTGTGTATGCGTGTTTCAAGACTGCTTTTGAATTCTTAGTACAATGTTTTCCATTTAGCATCTCTCTTCTACTTTTCTGCTTCAATCTATTTCTGGTACTGTACAGTCTTCTCAGGTGAAGATTAAAAGGGAATATGAGAAGAGACACAGAGTAGGTATACCAGGAAATCTTGAAGGCAAGAAATTGCCCCTCAGGCTCCTTATCAAGTGTAGTGGTCGTTACATAGGTTGTCATATTTCAGCCCAAGCCTTTTAGAACATAATTTAAAATAGAGCTTAAACACTTACAACTACTCCATGAGTTAGTCATTTTTACCATCTCACATTATTCTTTAATTTCTGCTTTGAAGTTATCCATACAGGAATCAAACATAAAACACATACCTTAATGGAACATAAGGAAGGATTTCTACTGGTTTATTTGGAAGTGCAAAAGCACTTCAGTACTCGTGTGATGGGCAATATTTTGGTCCGCTCAAGGAAAGCCGAGTCTAATTCCAAACTTAAATGAAGAAGAAAATTATTCCACTTAGAAACTAAAAGCCAAACCCTGCAGTGGTGAGAAATGGTTCTTTACAGCACAAGGCAAGCAGGCACAAGGGAATGATATATGTTACATAGTGAGTGGCAGGTTATGATCGTCAGAGTCATTTTTAGCCTGTTCACTGTAGGTAACAGAATCGAACTCTAGGAAAATTTTTACAGTCTGTGAATCTAAGAATTTCTTTCAAATATATGCATGCTCTCTGGATCTCAATGATTTAAAAAAAATAATTTAGTAATAAATTTTTAGTCTGGTAGACAGAGGTGGGGAGTGTTATTCAAGTCTTTAAATATACAGCAACAAGTCCCTCTTTAAATTTAAAGGATGTCTTGATATTCACAAGTACTCTTGTACTGTCTACTGACATACAGCTTCCTTCTGCAAGCTTCAGAAACAGCAGGCATGATCCCAGGATAGTCCTTCTTCCCCGGCTTCATTATAATAACAATGATAATGGTGAGTGTAATATGTGTAACACCTAGCACTGGTGTTGTCTGCAGTATATCACGATTTTTTCACAATAGAAGTAAATGTCCATTTTCCAGAAAGGAAAACATGGAGACATGAACTGGTGAGTGATAGATCACCAGAGGCCAATGCTAATAAAGATAAATGTTATAATGAGCATTTCCAGTAAACCGTAGAGTTCAGTAATGGAAGAACCCAATTGCTTAGATGCAGATTTCGAAAGAACAAAATTTTACATCTGGAGATAATTTCTAGCCTTATACATGAAACTCTGAGGATACACACTCAAGCTCCAAAAGAGTATCACTTGCCCAGCGGGCAAATGTTTATAGGTGGTGTAATACTTAGCTTGTTTCCTGTTTCTCTAGCACCAGCAGAGAAGTCTGCAGAAGGTGAGTAAGTGCTGTGTAGCTTTAGTTTGGGATCTTACTCTAAGTCGTAACTAATACTATAACTTTGTGATGTGAGCAGCTGAAAAGGTAGTCTGGTTAGAAAGGGGGAATTTGTTAACCAATTAAAATGCCTGTTGACCTGGGAGCTGTGAGCCTGGGACCAGAAACATCCTTGCAAAGTGCAGCTGGCCTCTTTGAAGTAAAGGTGGGGAATCTAGAAACAGGTGGCATCCTGAGTTACCATCAGTAAGCACAAAACCCAAGAAACTGTAATGGCAACTTACAGTCTGAAAAAGTGGAAGCAGTCTGGGAATATAAAATTGGGCTGAAAGAACAGAGCCATCATCACCTACTGGCTGTTCCAGGTGAAGAACAGACATTAACAGCATCTAGTGGCTGCTCAAAGTGCCGGTGTCCTATGCCCTCTTATGCCTCTACAATATAAAAAGGACTTAATTTTTATCCAAAATGGAGCCTCTCTCTCTGAGAACTTCCCATGCTGTATGTACTTTTACTTTCCTAAACAAGTTGAATTCGACACAAACTTTCCACAAGATCTTGGACTTTCACTGGGGATGCCTGGCTGACTCAAGACTCCGTGACATGGATCATTTTTGAAGTGAGGCTCTGTCCATTACCTTATTGGTCCCCATTTTGGGCCAACTTTTGAGGTTGGTTCAGTTTGTCCTCCCACCTCTGGGGTGATTGGGTTGGGTCCTTCTTGGTGACTGCTTTGGCCCTTTGGCCCTTTGGGATGATTTGACCCTTTCTGTCTAATTCACTTGACATCAGTATTATGTAGCCATATAAGTAATCTGTCATAAATGTATCTGCAGTTATATTGGTGATAAATTGCTTCACTAATGATATATTTGTAGTAACCTGTAACAGTTATTGTTTGTTATTAGACTGTTGCTATACGATTGATTGCTGCTATTATTGACTGCTGCCATATTATTGATTGATAGTATATTATGGATTGCTGATAGTAATTTGTAATAGCTGGATATATATTTATCCACATTGTTAATAATTTGAATACTTGCTAGCGGTGATTTTTGTGGTAGTATTCTTGCTAGCGGTGATTTCTGTGGTATTTGTGATACTCTGTAATAAAGCAGAGAAATTTAGACGATAAAAGCCTCCATCTCCTTGCATATTACAGAATCCTACAAACCCATGGTAGCAATCTCTGTACGCATCAGGCTGGATAACCCTTTAGGTCGTGACACTTTGCTACTGAGTATAGTCTCACAGTTTTTTCACGCATACTGTCTTGTCATAATGTAAGCTCCCCTAACTCATGCGACTAGACTTGCTCCAACACAGTAAAACATAGGTACATTGATGGGAGAAGGAAACTGTGAGAAAGTTAGTTGGCCAAAGCTGTTATCAAACTTCAGTCCAGTTGGATCTTTGTGTTCACAGACAGGGCCATGTTGCTGCACCTTTCTACCAGAGATGGTGTTTCTGCTGGCACTGCTGCTGCATCACTGTCAGTAAAATAATACCTTTTGGAAACCAGCACACTGTCATTGCTGGTTGCCAATGCAAGTAATCATCGCATGATGAACTCCTCTGAGCTCAACTTCTGTTACATCTGTTTGCTCAGATTCTTTTTAATTGTGGCAAAGTACTTATTTTCAAGTCTAATTAACGAGATGCTTTCTTTCACCTTTGTAACCACAGATGATTTTTCACAGATATATGACACTTTCCAGGAGGAAAGACAGGATGATTACTAATTTTTTTTTATTTTTTTTTTTTTTGACTCATAAGGTACCAAATAATGTGGATCAGTGTGCAGTGAAGACTGACTGAATCTTGTTTATCAGAAGTCCTGGCTAATAGCCACAGTCTAGCAATCTGAGACTAAGTTTCAGCTGGGTTATTTCCATCTGGTCTTGTTCGCAATGCTTCCTGTATGTGTAACTTAATAGTACTAACATGGCTGAGTAACTACCTCATTCTATAACATAAGCAATCCTAAAAAGTTTTATAAACATTGCCAATCAACAGACCTTATGAAGGTTATTATTTCCTATTCGTAGATAGAGAAAGGATTTTTCAAGGCACCATCAAAAAAAAATGCTTGAAATCACGTGGGGTTTTAAGATGTTGAATTTGAAATGCTTTAATACTACCCTGATTTTTGAATATGCCAAGCACCTGCAGCTCTAATTGCCTTTAACTGCTGTTCTCTGTATTGAACACCTCTCAGGACAAAACTCTGTAGTAGGTAACAAAATGAAGAGACCCAAACTTTGTGCAGATGCTTGTAAATTTGGACCTCCTAAGTGATTTGCACAAAGTCAAAAGGTGAGTCACCATCTAAACAGTAAAAGAAACTAAGTCTCCTGCCTGTCGCTGTACTTTACTTTGGGAACATGCTGCTTCTCAGATAGCAGAGTGCCTTCAATTAGAGAGGTCTATTAAAGCTGCAAGGAAAATAGCATTACTTAATAAGTGACTACAAGAGAACAGGAAATGTAGGAAGAAATATCAGACAATACACAATGTCTGTAACTAGAAAACAGTAAGGACAAAAGGTAACTGAACTGTTCTCTAATCCAGACAAAGGTACTGAGGTGTAGCATAATGATAACAGCAGAGTGAAAAGGGCTCAGCTTCTAAATAGTGGCCGCTGTGGCTTTGCTATGTCATTCAGAGCATTTTCTACTCAAGCCATGGTAACAGTAAGTTACACTGGGAATTGACACATAGATGACACGGTTCTGTGCAAATTAAATACAGGTGGATTAAATAAGATAAAAATCAGAGATACATTTTAGGGCCAGTCATGTCAGAATTTAAGGAAGATCATCACAGTACATTTCTTTGTTTATGAAGTGGATGTTCGGGCAGCAGATACGTGCTTTGAATGCTTTAAACATAGTAAAATTCCTTTCTAAAAATATCAGACTAGTTAAAGTCATGTTGAAATTGTGATAGACAAAGTGTGCTGGTTTGGACCAGATCCCAGGTTTAGAACTATTAAAAGATGAAAACCAAAGACATTCACTCATATTAAAAATGTTACTGCAATACACACAAATGTCTGCACACAGACATTCCTTTCAATTGCTTCCTTAATGGGAGCCCAGCTGACTGGGCTAATGACTGAAGCCCCCTCCATCACCCTGAGACCATTAAGTGCCCGCAGCTGTCCTCTTGCTCACCTTCCCATATCACCCTGTGCTTCAAATCCCAGTTAGGTTGCAACTAATGCAACTGTCTGTCCTAGAGACTCCATTAGATCTTTCTTTCCCCTTGTTCCTGGTGTTTTGAGTATCTTCCTTTCTGTTCTCCTTCCCTTCCTCCATTTCCCCTTCCCTTGCTTCTCTCCATCAACCTTAGAAGTTCACCTCTGATAGAGGCTAAAGTAAAATGGGGGTAATACTGCTACACCTGGAAAGAATTCTTTATAGATTCAGATGAAGGTGCCTGGCTCAGCTAAGCACATGACAGTGTCTCTGTGTGCTTTTCATGCTTTACTGCTTTTTTTAAAAAAAATCTTTCAGGAGTTTCCAAATCAATAATGCTCTTCCTATTAGTGCTGGAACACTCTTGAATATCCATACTTGCTTTGATATGTTATCCAAAAATTCATCATCGGTCGTCATCACCCAGAGGGTGGTGATCAGCAGTGCAATGTCTAGTTGGAGGCCAGAAACTGGCAGTGTACCCCGGGGGTCAAGACTGGGTCCAGTCCATTTTAACATTTTCATTAATGATTTGTATGATGGGGCAGAGCGTACTCTCAGCAAGTTTGTAGATGACGCAATACCGGGAGGAGTGGCTGATACACCAGAGGGTCATGCTGCCATCCTGAGGGACCTCAACAGGCTGGAGAAATGGGCTGTTGGGAAATTCATGAAGTTCAACAAGGAAAAGTGCAAAGTCCTGCAACTAGGGAGAACACCAGGCACCAATACATGCCGGTCACTGCTCAGCTGGAAAGCAGCTTGGCAGAAAAGGACCTGGAGGTCCTGGTGGACACCAGGTTGAAATGGGCCCTTACCACAATGAAGGCTAATGGTATACTGGGCTGCATTAGGCAAATTATTACCAGCAGGTGGAGGAGGGTGATCCTTCCACTCTCCTCAGCCCTCGTGAGGCCACAGCTGGAGTCCTGTGTCCAGTTCTGGGCTCCGCAGTACAAGAGAGACATGGACAGACTGAAGAGAGTCCAGAAAAATGCTGTGAACATGATGAAGGGACTTACCTCCTGTGAGGAAAGGTTGAGAAAGCTGGGACTATTTAGCCTAAAAAGAAGGTTCAGAGGGGATCTTATTAATGTATAAAAATACCTGAAGAAAAGGTGCAAAGAGGATGGAGCCAGGCTCTTTTAAGTGGTGCTCAGTGTCAGGACCAGAGGCAATGGGCACAAAATGGAACACAGGAGGTTCCCTCTGAACATCAGGAAACACTTTTTTATGGTGAGGGTGACTCAGCACTGTAACAGGTTGCCTAGAGAGGTGGTGGAGTCTCCATCCTTGCAGATATTCAAAAGCCATCTGTAGATGGTCCTGGGCAACCAGGTCTATGTGGCCCAGAGGTTCCCTCCAACCTCAACCATTCTGTGATTCTGTGATTATTTATTTAGAAATAGTCCATATTTCATTATTGTCTCCAAATCTATATATTCACAAAATCAAAACTAATAGCAAAGTCTTTCTCTCAGTTTTGAACCAATACCTGTGATACTAGGCAGAAAAAAGAAAGTGAGATTAAACTGCTGAGTTTTGCACTGTAGTCTAAAATGGGCTATCCATACCACCTGTCCTTAAGAACATCAGTGTTGCGGTTTAACTCCAGTAGGCAGCTAAGCTCCACCTACCTACTTGCTCACTCCCCTCCCAGTGGGATGGGGGAGAGAATTCGAACGGTAAAAGTGAGAAAACTGGTGGTCTGAGATAAAGATGGTTTAATAGGTAAAATAAAAGCTGTGCACGCAACCAAAGCAAAATAAAGAATTAGTTTGATACTTTCCATCAGCAGATAGGTGTTCAGCCATCTCCAGGAAAGCAGGGCTCCATCACACAGAACAGCTACTTGGAAAGACAGACGTCATAGCTCTGAACTACCCCCCTTCCTCCTTCTTCCCCCAGTTTTTATTGCTGAGCATGACATCATATGGTATGGAGTATCCCTTGGGTCATTGGGGTCAGCTGTCCCAGCCATGTCCCCTCCCAACTCCTTGCACATCCCCAGCCTCCTTGCTGCTGGGATGGGGTGAGAGGCAGAAAAGGCCTTGGCTCTGCGTAAGCCCTGCTCAGCAGTAATGAAAACATTCCCATGTTGTGAACACCGTTTTCATCACAAATCCAAAACATGGCACCATACCAGCTAGTATGAAGAAAATTAACTCTATCTCAACCCAAAATCAGTACAATCACTTAGCCCAACATGGGTTTTTTTAGGCTTCCCTATCGTTAACAAAGGCTAAGTAGGGAGTAAATTACATTAGGAATTAGTTCAGCACAGTAGGTCAAGATCAGTATATCGAAGAGTTAGTTAGAGTTCCCTACATGAATATGAATAGCTACATATGGCCCGTGGGGTTTCCTATGGGGTAGGTTAGTCTGTACTGAACATCCCTACCACGCATGTGCTTTGAAGCTCTCCAAAGGATCAGCTGTTGGTCCTTGTGTCCCCACTAGGGGCTGGAGAGCCTTTGCTGCAGTCCTGGAGTGGAATTCCCCATTTTATGTCCTTAAAAAGAAATCTGTTTTGTATCTAGCTGCACTGTAACTGTATAAACTGCACTAGAAACCACATATAGACACAGAGAAGGATGGTCTGGCTATTGACATCAAAACTGCACTAGTGCTTTGAATCAAAATGCTGATGTGTTCCCTTTTCCCTCCCTTCCTTTTCCCTTTGTTTTTCTGTTTCCCCTCCCATTTTACCCTTCCCCTCTCCTCTCCTCAACAGGGCACCTCTCATGATTGATTGACATTTCGCAAGGAAGAGAATTATCTCCTGAGTAACTTGAGCTGCTAACAGAGAATACTATATCATGCTTAACAATTATCATCAATATTTATAACACTTTCATGTGCAACAAGTTGAGTCACATTAGCAGACAGGAATGAAACCTACATAGATTCATTGTAAGAACTGTGAAGCAGCAGCAGCAGGTCATCTGCTTAAAGTTCGAGTTGCATCCCTCTTGAAAGGAATTGCCTCTTTAACCAGTTTCTCCTTTTTGAATGACAGACTCACTGGCTTTTTAAAATGTCATCCTGTTACTCTGGATACACGAATACAAAATTTTCCAAATTTTGATTTTGACTTTGATAAGGAAGGAGAATGGAGAAGTAAATTAGATTTTGTTTTGAATATGCTTGAGGGTGTTATGGGGGAGCTAATATTTAATGTATTTGATTATTGGACTTGGAAAACTTTCTAGTTAAGTTTGGCACGAGAACATTGAAGAAAATACTGTAGAAAGGAACAACTTACAATTGTATGAAAGAACTCTTAAAGATGCAACAATTAATACATTAGATAAGTAATATAAATATTAATGTCAGCATGTAAAACTGCAATGCACCTGCCCCTAGACAAAACTGTCAAAAGCCACCTTACCAAATTACTGTTCCTTATATGCATACTTGTCCTTTTTAAAAGATATTTATCCCTTGTTGTCGCACAGGATGAGCACACATCTCTTTTATTACTGTATGCGAAGAAGCAATTCGTTGTGAAAAATTGAAATAATTTCAGTTTCTGTTGACAATGTGTTACAAAGTGAGCAGATTCAGAAGTTTGTTTAGGTGTGTGCTCATGCAGGCACAAAACTAAAAAATCCTGTAGTTATTTCTCAACCGAGTATTGCTAATAGCAAAAAAAGGAAAAAGCTATAATAAAGGATTTTCTGTACAGGTCTTTCTACAAATCCCAGAATAACCATTAATCACCAGAAAAAATGAACATGTTCTTGAGAACACATTTCATCTAAACAATTTGTTCTATGTATCTATGACTTTTTGTATTAATGAGCGTTTTTCTAGAATCACTATTATTTAAATAAACATGCTATTTATTATCACAAATAAAAAATATAGTATTATATGAATTTTCATTGTTGCAACAACCAGTACATAAACCATAGTACCACAGAGGTTACACAGTAGCTAACGATAGCTGTGGGCTGAGTCAGTGAATGATCCTGTGTTTGCAAAGGGATGACCTTTTTCTTGTCTTAAGAAAACATTTTAGTTATGGATTTTAGCAAATAACAACAATTTAATACACACATATGAAGTTAAATGGAAGCAGTTAAGAATTTCAAATACATTCTAAAAGGGGAATTGATTTTGGTATACTTTTAAAAGCAATCTAAATTTTGTACTACTCTATTAACCCTGCCTGAATTAAGATCTTTTCATTAGACTAGAGTTGAAGCAGTGTAAGGACTGTCTTTGGATGGAATACAACACAAAGTAGTGCCAATACTTGGACGAAAACATGATTTGCTCAAAATTACGGCCATAAATCTATATTAACATTACTGTGACCTTTGTAATGTGTGAATAATTGCTTTTTTCTCTACTTACTGTACTTGTATAAATAGAACTAACTGGAATTTGGGTATCATCCATATTCAGCACTGGATATGTACTGTGGATTTAATTGAAAAACTACCAGGTGCAAAGCATGTATCTTGTTTTGACCAAACCAGTTCTAACTTGAACCCAGGTTTGTTGTGCCTTGTCACATATATTGATCATCCTTCACTCTGTCAATTGCCATATGAAATTCTCTGAAATCATAGCACCTCTCTCTCCTTAGATTCATTGTGGGGAGAGATGTTGAAATGCATATAGTAGCATAAAATAATTTCTTGTTTTGAATTTGAAATATGCACCATATATCCACTATCTGTTTTTTTCTCTTTCAGAATGCCCTGACATTATTTGATTTTTAAGTATATAGTTTTCTTAATTAATAGCAGAATACTAAGAATGTGGAGATGGCTATACATTTTGAATAAAACATTTTCAGACAGGTAATCTTAAAATTGCATTCAATTTGTTGCTTCTTATGCATTTATTTCTTCAGCTGTTTTGGAAGTCAAAAGGAAAGAAAAAGAAGAAATTAAAATCTCTCAAATCCTGACCCTTCAATCACAGTCAATCAAGGTAAACATTGAATCCCTCTTTTCTGACAATAACCAAGTTGAAGGGTGGTTTGTAATAAGTGCTTCATGTTTTTTCAACTCAGTCACAAAACACTTCAGAAAAAAAGAAGTAAGTGTTCAAAAATTCATTTTCCAGTTAGCCAAAACAGACTTGATTATTTTTATGGGAAGTTTTAGAAATGAATATACATTTAAAGATGGTGACAGCATTATATCCTGACAGGTTATCACCTTTCAGCTCCACTGAGGAAACTGGTTGTATGATCATTTTTCGACCCTAAAGGGAAATGCACTTAATTAGAGCAGGCTCAATGTATATATGCTGACAGTTATCTGGAATATAAATTTTGAGGTTTAAGTCTGTGGAAAATATAGAACTTAAGTAGAAAATCACTTCTGAGTTTCAAGAAATTGTAGGAACATTAATTAAGCTCAGTTTTTCAATTAAGTGAAATCTTAATAACCTGTAATACTTATTTTCTTCATTTTTCTTGAAACTTTGCAAAACTTTGCCTATGGCAATAAATGTGCCAGTTTTTAGGTCAAAGGAATTTGCAAAGACAAAGAAAATACAAGTAAAAGTAGAAAGTAACAGTGTTTAAAACTGGCAATTGTGGAAAACTAAATATAGATTCAGTGCATTTCTGTAGTAATGCTAAAACTTTATAGCAAAACAGGTATATTTCTTGCACACTGTTATACAGACATCTGTTTATTCATACACCTATCCACTCTCCCTCTCTCTCCCTATCTCTTGTAAGACTCTGAACCAGTATTCATTGCCTAATATTTTAATGTATTGTAAAATTTTTTGTGGAGTCAGCTAATGAACTGATTCCTAAGGAATTTTAATTCCTTTTAATATTTTCAGAAATAACATAGAATTCTACTGCAATATGTGTTTTCAGACAAAAACACTGTTGCAGAAAAGCTTTAGGATATTCTTATAAACTGAATAATGATATTGTAAAGCAATGTAATGAAAATGGGACTCAAGAAATATTTTAAACAAAAGTATTCTACTAAATTCCAAAACAAAGATATTTCAGTGTAATTCCTAAGAAAACTTAGCCAAGCAAAGTTGAAATTTAAAATGCAAATGATGAGTTTTGGAAATCAAAGCCTTTGGGGTAAGAATTACATCTTAAATTTCCTGTTCTGTCACGGAGGTCCTGTGTGACCTTGGGCAAATCAAGGCCTGACCTCTATGGACCTGTCATCTCCAACTAGAGTATTGAAATAGAAAGTGCAAAACTCGCAAGTGATGCTGGTAGTCTCTTTGGACTTCAAGACCTATTGTAATAATACCTAGTGATTTCTGTTAATTCCTAAATGGGAGCTGAACAGCTTTGAGAGGTTTAAGTTAGTCCTTGAACAGGAGATTGGTGTAGATGATCTCCCTTCAAACCTAGTTTTTCATATGACTCTCTGCTAAACATCCCTGTGACTTTTTCCCTATTGGTAAGTGTTTTCTCGCTGTTGGTAAGTGTTTCCTATTGTTGGTAAGTTTCCCTATTGGTAAGTGTTTGCTGAGCTAACAGCTGTCTTTTACTGGGTTTCTTAGAGTATATAATACACAAGACATAATTCATAACCTAATCCCATAACATACATAATCACAAAATCAGGAGGGTGTATCGCTATGATGTTATTAAATGACTTGAAATTAGTTCGTGTCTTTGGAACTTGACTATACATCAGATTTCTGCAATAAACTGATACATTTCTTCTAAAAATTCTGCTAGTTATGTTTAATTATGCCTTAAGCTGCAAGAAGCTAAGAGCTTCCTAAAAGTCAGCAAATATCTTTGCGCTCAGTCATTCATATCAGCATGTTTTGGGAACAAGTGCTGTAGCATTCCAAGATATGAGAGGAAAAAATGTTCCTGAGTTTCAGGTAACTCATTCTTCTGCTCTCTCAGATATGTGTCCTTTGGTCAACAGCTCTGAACATCATTTGCATGTTTTAATCCACGTTACATCACACTGAGGTGAACTGGAGAATATCAACAATTAGTGGTCCTTGAACGATAAAGCACAGGCCAGCTGAAATTAGTATGTTTATTTAAAAATGTATTCTGACTGAGATTCGCAGAAATTAATTGCAAATGGGGTCAGGGAATGTAACTGAAAAATTCAACTCATAAAAATACTTTCTTAAATTTTTTAATTCAGGAAAAATAGAAGGACAGCAGCTTCCATATACAGTGGAATGTTAATGACCCTGATTTGAGTTTGAATGTAGTCTATAAAAACAGTAATTAAATTTAGTGCACATATCTCCAGTATATCTGTGCACTTCATTTTATTTTTAATGTATGTAGAAAGATTCCTTTCGCTTGTGATGAAAAATATGACAGTGTGACATTTTCTTTAATTACAAACACTGATGTGTTTGATAGCACAAATTTGGCCTCTAACTTGACAGTTCTGTCTCTTAAAATCAATGGTTAGACTCGAGGGCACCAGCTTGGTCATCAAGATCAATATTAGAAAAAATATATCTTGTCAAGACCTCTTGGCCTTTTATTGATTCAAATAGGGTACTGCAGAGAATTTAATAATGATGTTACAGCTGTTGGCCAACAAACAGAAGCTTCTTTCATTGATTTCAGTAGAGGCACAAAAACACGATTACCTTAGACACTGTAGTAGGACTTGTTACAGAGCTTCCAAAGCGTGTGTTTGGGAGGTGTGGTGGTTGCATGGAGGAACTTTGCGGCAGACTAAACTGGATTCATGTTTGAAAGAAAGCAAATTGCTGAAACTGACTCAAGAGAAGGATTTTTACATTCCCTTAAAAAAGTATACCTCATTTTGCCACCCTGGGCAAAACCCTCTCCGTCTTCTAAGCCTAGATGAAGGGTTTTTTGGTGTGAAGATGGTTCTCTCCCACATTTTTGTCTCAATGTAATTTAATTTTAAAAAGACGATATTCTTTAAAAGATCCCCATTTTTCTCAGTAACCCCTTCTGTGTTCTGTCTCTCGGAATGCCTCCTCCTCAAATTGAAAATGTCAGGTATCATTCCAATACTGTAGTTTTAAACAAATAAACCTCTGTCATTTGCTCCTACTTACTGAGAAATATAAACTATAATCTTTCAACCTTTTGTAAATAACAAAAGGTTTTACAGAGCCTAGGAAGTGCTGAGCTCTTCATTTACCTTTAGTGCTTAGAAAAGCTCTTGGAAAGAAATTTCTCCATGGGTGAGAGAGCACTTCAAAGAAAACAGAAATGCCTCTTAGGATCTATTTTTATTTGGAATTTATTCTTTAGATTTTTTCTTACAATATTTTAAGATGAATTAGTTCACATCAGCAGTGAGTAGTTAAAGAGAATAGTCTTTAGCTCACTGAAGGAAACAGGAAAAATCCTGCATCTTGGTGTATCACACTGTTATTTCCACAGACAATGTTTTCCTCTAGCTTCATTTCCCTTATACTATGACAAATGGAACTTTTTAAAGGCTTGGAAATGCTTTGCTAATATTTTTAAATTATTATTATATATAATGCTTTAATGTAGCAATAGTAATAATTGAAAATAGAAGCATAAACTGTCTTATAAAATAATGGAAAATGATTGTATTTGCTGAAGGCCTGCTACGACACATGAAAAATTTGGCACCAAAAGAGAGAAAAGGACAGAAGCAGAAGAAAAAGCCCAGAGTCTTCCTAGCTTTTTTTCCAAGAAGCAAAATCTTTCCATCTCAGAAACAGATTTTGTGCAACCAAGTTTTCTCTTGTTTTAAAGCAATAGACAGACAGATAGCCACATATTCATATCAGTGGCCTTGTGGATGGACATATAGTGTTACTAGTTTCCACCTATTGAATCTATTCTCCAGTTCCTTAGAAAAGCAGAAAACCTCTAAGGAGATGCATTTCTCTTCATCTCCTGCAGAGAACAAAATATTGAGAACAGCAGAAGTTAAGGCCCAGAGGGGAAGAGGAAGACAATTCATATAGTCCTGTCAGTCCCTACATGCAGACTGCAGTCAGCAGAAGAAAGTTCCCGCAGCTCTCCAGTGCTCTAATCACTGGTGTGGTCTGGGACCAATGGTGGAACATGCTCACAGGGAGCCTTTACTCTGGCTGTGGTCGATGCTCTTGCAAACAGTTTATGTTTAGAAGCAGACTCACTACACTTTCAACTCCGTGCGGAAGTTAGTTTTGGCTTGCCTATTTTTTATTATGCCACTTTTTTATTATGCTGATAAGGTATGGGAATACAGCTGTATGGCTCATGACTGTTTAGATTATTCTAGCGTTTCCTTTGTTTAATAAGCCACATTCATTTACTGGAACTCAGAGTCCTACGTGTTATAAACAGCAATTTCTGTTTAATTTAGCCACATAGAATTTAGATACACTGGAATACCTGGTTCAACATAGCTTAAAGTTACTGAAAAAAACTTTTGCCTAATGAAAGGACAAATTATAAGAGTGCATCTTTCACTCGGTTCCTTTCAGTTGCATCTGAAAAAAGCAGCAGTTTTCCAGCCAGCTACTGAATCTGACACTTAAAGGTCCCTGATGAATCAATTATCTTCTACTGGAATTTACTTCTCGCTTTGCTACATGCGACTATCAATTCAAGGTCTTCCTTACCTCTCTCTACCTTCTACATCTATTACTCTTTTAAGACGTATTATTATTGCCTCATGTACCTGGAGGGCAAAACAGTAATCAGGCTTTCATTATACTGAGCATTATCCAATCCAGTAAGGACGGTGTTTGATGAAAAACTTATTCAATAGCATGCTGGCCTAAACAGCACTGCACTTCCCTTCATCCTCCCCTGCTGCAGCCCTTGGATGTTCATCCCAGGCTCTGTTTAGATCACTTGGACGCTGCTAGTGTAGGTACTGTGCAAACTGGAGATTAACCCTGGCTAAAAAAAAAACCCATTGACATTCCCAACAAGTATGGCATGATGTTTTGCCACTTCTTGCCAACAACTGTACAAATTCTGGGATAAGGCAAAGAAAACAAGAGAGAAAATGCTAACCTGACCCTCTTTTTCCTCTTTCTGTGTTAGACAACATGAATAGGAACGTGCAGATTATGTTCTGATCTTGCTTGATACTTTTTTGTCTGCAGCTTAAAACCAAAGTTAACTTCCCTCTTTTTAATTCCCATTACCCCACACCCTTTTCAAGATAGGTGGTAAAGTCTTGCCACTTTGACACTAATCACATTTCTGCTCTGTTAGTCAGTTGTCTGTTTTCCAGATGATACATAACTTTAGGAGTCAGGCACATCCGACTTTTCCCATCAGCTCTCACCTTTTTTCTGTAACCCAGTTCTTTCTTTACCCAACAAGTTAGCCTCTCTACCTGTTACATGATTCTGTTAGTTATGACAAAGAAGAACAAGTTAGACGTGCATTTTCAGTCAGAAATGCAGATCTTATTTCAGCATCAAGAAAGAAGAGACAAAGCAGAAGGAGTTAACAAGAACAAAAAATTATTAAGGACCAAGGAACAGGTCTAGAGAGAAAACATTTGGAAATACTTGAATCTTGATTTTTCTTTCTCAACTTATTGTGTCTCATTTATTACTTACAGCATGTAGCAGATTAATAAGAAGTCATGTGATTTAAATACTGTGGCTAAATTACAAGTAATGTATAAGGCAAAAGTAATAATAATTAAAAAATACTCAAAGACCATAAATGTTCAGGAATAATTCATTTGGTATGTTATGGGAGAAGATAAATCTAGAAGGAAGAGATGAAATTAAGAAAAGAAAAGTGCACATTAAATATTAGGGAAGACATTTTTCCAAGCATAAAATATTTTCCATCATGGAATAATCAGTACCTACTGGGAAGTTAAAGATGCTGCTTCTTTGAAGCATTTACATTTTCCTGGGAAGAGGTATATAACAATATAGATAATTATGCTACAGTCATAGATCAATCAATCAAAAAACCTAAGAAGTTCTAGTGAACATGAACATGACAGTCTTGAATGCTGCACACACTAGGAAGAAAACTGGAAGATATTTTACAAATTTATCAACTAATATATGCTAATAAAAATATTCTGAAATACTGGTTAATATTAATAGGTGAGGATCAACATCAGGAAATCCCAGAGAAAGCTAATATAGTTTTAATCACCATTACCTTTTTAACAGGTACTAATTAGTGTTCAAAATGGTTGATTATTTGTTAGCAAAGCCATCTGTATGCCATTAAATACCATTTCATTGCAACCACTAAAAGCCCACAGATTTTGTACTGACCTGGCAGTCTGGAGCTGTCTGTCTTGTTTTTTGGCTGAGCTGATTTTACCTTGTTTTAGCTATGACAACAATTTTCGAGTAGTCAGGTTTCCATTGTCTGATTTCTTTAATTATGAAGATCACATACCATAAAGCTGTAACAAACTCACGTAGTGAATGAATAATAAACATTAGCCCAGGGAAACAATTACATTGATGTTAATCAGTGCTGGGGAAGCCTATTATGTAACTTCAGTAGGTAATGGCTGAAAACAGCCAAACTTAAGATGGAAATAAATGAAGGGAGATCAAGCCAAGCAATCTGTGTTGTAAGAACACATAAAAAAAAATAAATCTAAGTGAAATCAAGTCTGTGTAGGAAGATGTTCTCATCAGTGTCATGCTCCTTTAGATGGAAACTCAAGATGCTGATGAGCTGTTATAAGTTCCTTTTTGAGGAAGACTGAAGCTGTCAAACTTTGGATGCAGAGAAATTTGGAAGGGTAAACATTATACAGGAGAAAGAGGATAGGTACCGGGAAGTTTCTGTGTATCAGTCTTAACTATACTATTAATTACAAGTGTGTTTCATTGCAAGTGAACAAATAATAATACCTGTTTCAGTATTATGATTAGATCATTAAAACTTTAGATAGATTAACAATAATTTTTTATCTTCATATATTAGGAGTGTTCCCTTTTCACCTGCATCAAAGTTTTGATTGTAAATATTTGCTAAACACTTAATTTTTTTTGTGAAGACATGCAGTTGATTTCTACCTCATGTCACACCTATATAAAGAACTCTGAATTCAACACTCACGGGGCCACCAAAGTATATCACAATTTAAAAAGACAACATTTGTCAGCTCTGTCAGTGCATAGTTTTAGCTTCCACAGGTGCTAAGCAAAAAGCATGAATTTACAAAAATATCATTTTAAAATATAGCCTGGTTGCTAGAACTTTTAAACAAAACTGCTTATTTTAATGGCTTTTCACCTATGAAAAAGTATAGATAACACGTCAAACTCTGTTTTGATTTCTGTACCTCAGAAATAGGTATAACCTATTACATGTTTTAATTGGAGATAGCAAATCAGTACTGAAAGTTTTTAAGTCTCAACATGAATACTTATTACATTTACTGAATAGTTACTGCTGGACTACCGTTTTTTACCTGTCTGTTTTTATTATTTTTATGTTGGAACCTTTGTAACATATAAAATGTCACTCATCTCCATAATTTTTACAGCTCTCCTGATCCTTTTCACACTCCTTTGCAATCAATAAATATTTTACCATTGTTCCTTTAAAAGGATGCAAAAGTCTAGCACAATATTTTAATTCATAATATGGTGGTCTCTCTTTTAGTGGAGCATAGAATTGTAATCTGTTACGGTTTAATCCCAGTAGGTAGATAAACCCCACACAGCCGCTCGCTCACTCCCCCACCAATGGGATGGGGGAGAGAATCAAAAGGGTAAAAGTGAGAAAACTCATGGTCTGAAACAAATACAGTTTAACAGGTAAAACAAAAGCTGCACACGCAAGCAAAGCAAAACAAGTAATTTATTCCCCACTTCTCATTGGCAGGCAGGTGCTCAGCCATCTCCAAGAAAGCAAGGCTCCATCACACATAACAGTTACTTAGGAAGACTCTGAACATCTCCCCCTTCCTCCTTCTTCCCCATTTTTAATTGCTGAACATGACATCATATGGTATGGAATTTAGCAACTGCTCACCACCTGCCAACTGATGCCTAGCCAGCTCCCAAGCAGCAGCTCTGGGCCTGCTTTCCCCCTAGTTTATATACTGAGCATGACATGATATGGTATGGAACATCCCTTTGGTCAGTTGGGGTCAGCTGTTCCCGCTGTGTCCCCTCCCAACTCCTGGTGCACCCCCAGCCTCCTCGCTGGTGGGGTGAGGTGAGAGGCAGAAAAGGTCTTGGCTCTGTGTAAGCCCTGCTCAGCAATAACTAAAACATCCCTGTGTTATCAACACTGTTTTCAGCACAAATCCAAAACATAGCCCCCTGTGAGCTACTATAAAGAACATTGACTCTACCCCAGCCCAACTAGTACACAATCAAATCAAATTCAAGAAGTTGGTTACACTGGATTTCATGCTAAAATTCCAGGCTTTTGATTTTTGGACTTCTAGTTCCACAAAGGAACAGCTACACAGGATGAGACCAAAGCTCTACCTAGCCCAATAAACTGTAAGAAAATGACTCAATAATATAGCCTTAGAAATAAGGCAAACCTATTGTAAAATCTCCAGAGCTTCCAGGAAATTCTGATGCAGAGATCTTTCATCAGAATTTGTCCTTAGAATTTGCTATGTATGAAAGGCAAAAATATACATAAATATTTTATAATATTATCCATAATAAGGGATGAATGCCTGAAGACAGAGTGGAAATCACTACTTGCCTAAAAATAGATCTTCTGCGTTATATCTTCAATATTTTGTGCCTCAAGACCATATAATAGCATGTGAAGATGTCATTTGAATGACAGAAATTGCCTGAACATTAGCGTTAACATTGAACCCATTTGCACAATCACAGCCCAATTCAGCGCATATCCATTGCTATTTATCTCTATTCTGTAGTTTCACCTGCCTTTTCCTTAGTATGAATAAATCATTAGACCAGATGGCAAAAGCTTACCAATAAAAGGCACTGTCATTCTCAGCGTAAGCCCACCATACTCAGTCAACATATATCTGCTAAAGCAAAACAGCACTTCTGTGTTTTGAGAATGTATTCTGTTAGAATTCCTGAACATATTATTATAACAATTAACCTAAAAGGGAACTATTCACTCATTCCATAGAACTAGATCGTTTCACTACAATCTTTAGTTAATTACAGATAGCTTGTTCTGATTACGTTCACTTCTTTGAAGGCTATGCACACACAAACCACACACATACAACTTCATATCCTGTGGTGAGAGAACAGGATTCATTGTAAAGCAGTCAGATCTTGAAGATGAAACATTATTGAAATGCGGTGAGACTATTAGTCAAAGATCTTACTGAAGTATGATTGCTTATGAACATGTTTAGCTGCAGCTCAGGCTGATAATGTTGCAATTGTTTAAACTTCCTGTCAGCATAGCAAAGTCAAGAGTGAACGAAGGTATTTTCTGCAATCCTTTCTTTCTAAAAGTAGTCTGAGTGGTGTAGCTTCACCATTGATATTATAAGTTATAATGATACAAGATTTTTAACTCAATTTTCTTACTAGTACTCACCACCCATATAGTATAAAAATGTAGATATAAAAAGTGAATAAATATAAGGATAGCATAAATAAAGATTGAAATAGTAGTCTTTGCTTTATCCCTAATACATCTCTGAACTGTCACATTTCATTTCCATCCTTCGCATCCTTTGTTTATGATTGCTATTCTCTCAGATTTTGTTAAGACACTAGCCTGGAGAATGTATTTTTTATTTAGAATCAATTTTCTGTTTACATTTAAGTCCTCCTATGCCCCATTCAAGTCATCAGCTGAATATCATTCAGGAATCACAGTGTGTTAGTGAAGCAGTACGTACTGATCTTGTTTTACACTCATGTGCATCCTGAGCAATAATGCACTTTTCTACAATACTAACGGATAACTTGTAAGTCAAAAGTATGAGAATAGTCCATGAGCCAAAAGACCTGGGCATGTGTCCTTAATTCTACCTTACCATAAAAAGAAAGGAATAAAAAATATGCATAGCTTGCTTTCAGGGTTTTTTAAGATCTGATGTAGTGTGCATTTATGCAGAGGTGAAACATTTGAGCTTTGTGATTTGATGATTAATATATTCTATAAAAACTCAGTGCAGCCATTAAGGGTTAACTATTCTGGGATCTCACAACCTAGGTTATAATGAAATGGGCATTATTTCATTTTCTCCAAGTGACATATTTCTGAAACTTGTGAACTGCATAAACAAATTTTGATAAGGATTAACACCATTACTGAAAATAAAAATCTTTCTGATAAGTTAAAAATGTTTTACCGGAACTCTTAGAAGGCTTTTTGAAGTGAATTTAGGGAAGATCAAAGTAAGAGATTTGACAGTCCTAGAGCTCAAACTGAAAAAAAAATTCTAATTAGCATGTTGCATTAATCACAGACTGAGGCACTGTGTTTCCACAGCCCCCAGTATTATGATTCTACTAACTGAAATGACATTGATATACTTGTAGGAGCCAAAAACATGTAACAAAGAAGGTAACTATACCCTATGCAGGGCAAACACTGATGAGGAAAATAGCTAAGCAAAACAGAGTATAAAAATAGAAAGTTCTTTTATTAATACGTTAAATAGTTAGTTGTTACTTATTACATCTGCAGACATTCTACCACTGTATTACTTTGCAGTTCAAAACCTTTTAAACTACCTGAGTATTACAGAAGGTTTCATCTTAAAACCAGTAAGGACCGTTAAATTATAAAGTCTGACGTCTTCCATAACACAGACACTAATTTAAACCAGTTACTCTCACAGTGAATGCAATAGCTTGTATTGTTATGAAACAACACTTTCCTTCCAGAAGTGAAGACTCTATTACTCCCAATATCTAATCAATTATTAAAGTGTTATGCCATTTTTCTGATTGGAATTACTCTGGATTTAAACTCCAGATACTGGCTCTCAGTACATATTTCTTAGCTAAATTAAAGAGTCTTTAGGTATTCATTATTTTCTCTCCATGAAAGCATGACTCTAGGAAATGTTGAAAAATGTGCTTGGCTAAATTGCACTAAGACTTTTAATACACTATAAACGTGGTTTAATGATAGTATAATCTTACAGAAAATGCTTATGAGTACTGAACAATTACTTGAAGATAGCTGACCAGTTAATTACCCATAATCATTTGGCTCATTTACTGACATAGCAATACTTGTATTTTAAGCAGAAATATCAAAAGACAAAAGATAAGGTCTGCTTTTTCTAACCATTCAAATATCTTTACCTGTGTTGAAAATTTTGAGATGGAATTCTATGAACATAAAAAATGAGGATTTACAAAGTGCAAAATCTGGAATCAGGTTAAAAACAATACAAGAAAATTTGAGTTCATAAGGTCTAAGCGAAATTAAAGCAATGCAATGAATATGCTTTGACATCAAAACATCTTTGATACTCATCATTTCTGCTGTCATCAGAAGATAAGTTATAGGACTGTATCTATGCTTAAAAATTGATTAAGCGAGTAGTTGAAACAATCTGAGCCTAAATAACATATAAAATAGTCTGAATTTTATTTCAAATACTCAGATTCACACAAAAAAGAAAGAACTATTGCAGAGGATTTTCAGTGCAAGTTTCAGCTGACCTCACACTATTTGTCTGATGCCTTATAGGAAGTCATTAACTAGCTTTGACTGTAAGCATCACATGTCCTGGGGTGAGTTAGCATGGTTTTCTTACTGAAAGATGCATATATATGATTACAGTTCATCAGTGTGTGTGTTTGTGCTTCTGTGTGTGGCTCTAGTTCATATTCATATGTCTGTTTCCTCTCCACGCCATCATCCCATGGTCAGTATCTACCAAACAAAACAGTTCAGCAAAAATCTCAATGTTACTAAGAACTCATAAATTTTGTCAAAATCAGAATTCCTTAGGTGAAAAGAGGAGAGAGGCTTTGTCAATGAACTTAATGAGAGAGCCTATGGAAGAAATGTGTAGTGGATCTTTTTCTTGACTGGGCTTCAAATAATCCAATGGTTGCAATGATGTCACAAATGTTTCAGCAAGAAGTTGTCAGCCTCAGTGAGTGCCTTGATAGACATGCATAAGTTTGTACAGGACTCAGATCTGTGGGGAAATAGACTTCATTGATTCCTCTGCTCAAAGAATAACTACTTTTTCTTTGGAATTCCTTTTCACTTCATGTCTGAGTCAGCACTAGTTATGCCAGCATCAGGTTTACTAGTTGAACTCCTTTACACTTTAGCCACTACATTCTAGACCAAGAGTGGCTTTTTCAGCATTTTTTTTTTTTTATTTTTCTTTCCAAGGCAGCAAAAAATAAGACAGCAAAGAGATTATGTATTGTGCAGTGTCTGGGGACTACAGCTGTTGAGCTAGGAATCTCTTTTCAGTCCTGTTGTCCCTAGTGCTTATACAAGCAGTTATACTGTGGACAGTATTTCAGTCCAGACTTGTGTTGCAAATATCTGGCTTCTGGTTCCTGATTCACTCTGACATAGACATATGTGGCATAAGGGCTATATCTCATACCTGCTGCACTTAAAAGGGTTTGAATTAAATTCTCATATTCGCCTTGGTGAAAAATATGATAAAGCATTGTTGTAAGGCAGAATTATTGATTACAGAATTTAGATGAATAAGGATGCTTTCATTAAAGTCTGCTTAAATGCTTCTTCTTGTTGTTGTTGCTGGCTTTTAACCTGACTCTGCACATATTGAAATTAATCATCTTATTTAAACAGCTTGAGAGTTTGAGCCCAGGTAAGGTTCTCCAGAAAAAAAATGTTTCTCATCTCTACAAATGATTACTGACTATTAGGATTTACAAAATTCTGTTGTCTAGATAATGTGCAGGCTAAGCCTTGGTGTACTGAATTATTCATAACCAAACAGCACTCTCTGGAATGGCTTCATGTTTACAAACCAGACATTTTAGAATTAGCCCAAATCAGCAACCACATTTCCGTGTGCTACATATAATGAGGCAAAATTGATGGTAGACTTTGATTAAGAGACCCCAAGCTGACTGTGAATATCAGAAGTGATTTGTTCAGCTGATTGGAGGAAGAAAGCCAATGGCTTCAAGTACTTTCATCCAACCAGTCAGAAAATTGCTACCAAAATCATGGAAACAAACAGGTGTTGAACTCACTCCTTGGGCCAGGAAATGTTGTTCAGCAAAACATACCTGAAGCAGTGGCACTCGCTTTTTTTTTTTTCAGTCTTTTGTTATTCTGCTTTATAATCTTTGGCAGGAATGTGTTTTTTATCACTTGTTTCACTGTAAGGCTCTCATTGACACTTCAAACTGATCAATATTTGTGTTTCTCAAGCAGTCCAAGAGCCGTGCTCCAAAATCAACTGACTTTTTTTTTTTTAAAATCATTACTTTTTGAATGGAAACATACTGTTCACTGAAGTAAATACTGGAATGCAATTTCCCATCCAGAAGACAGCATAAAAATGGAATATGAAGATTGTGTATTTTGCTGACCCATATTCTGTCATTATTTCTTTGTATATCTATTCCTGTCTGTCCTTCTCCTGCCTTTCAGTTTTACATTTTAAAGTCATGTGTAGAATATGATTATTTATTATATGTTACACATAAAATCTGTACAATTTTCCTATTTTGAATGGTTATATTAATAATCTTTTTCCACACATTTGAATAGATTGCATAAAGGCTTTTTTCATTTCACTACATAAACATAAATGCATGCAAAATCATAATAGGTAGCTCAACACATTCAATTAGTTTCATTCTTTTGTATATAAAATCATAGAACTTATCCAGGTTTTGAATCCAAATAAAGATGTAGATGCATGATAGACACAATTCACAACAGTAATGGAAGCAACTTAAAAGTGGTCTTAAACAGCTACAAAGAAGATGGAAAAGTTAAATGAAATAAGTTTCAGCAGATTTCTCTTTTTGTTATCACCTCTGATTGAAGTAGAAAGTTCACTGGCAAAAAGTGAGGGCAGAGGGAGAATTTCACACATGATGAAATATACTGATGAACAGATTCAAAGAATGCATTTCTTATAATATGAATATATAAGAAACAAAGCAAATAGGTTTATGAGGAAAGAACAGTGCTGACTGATAAAGGAGAAAGTAAATCTAGTATTGGTAGGAGGAATGTAAAAGAGAGCCACAAATAAATCTACTGTTTATAATGGTCTGGATATAAAAAACAATGCATTTAAGTATGAAGAAAACCAGTTGTGAACTTTTCTGGCTTTTGTGTTTTTTTTTTTTTGTTGGGTTTTTTTGTTTGTTTATTTGTTTGGGGTTTTTTTGGCAGTATTGTAGTCATGAATCCTTTCAGAGCATTACCTTTACCTGCTTTTGAAATGAAAAATGGAGATTCCTCTTTCTACCAATAAATGTCTAGTATGTTCTTATGGATAAAATTGTGCAACACCATAAAGAAAACAACTAGTAACAAAAACCTTTCCAACAGTGGTGTAAATATGTTTCACATTCTCTGTTGTATTTGGAATCTGGAATCTTGAATAAAAGACGTTTTTCTTTTTTTCAGCCAGTACCCTATCAGTAGGATGCCCATACTCTGTGTGTTATCTAGAAGTCATGAAAGTACCCACTGGCATGAAAGTATCTGACATCATACAGTGAAAAATAAATAGATCAAAACATTGGAAGATTAGCATACACATTAATTAAATTTATGAGTGACAAAAATTTCGCTAAAAGTCCAAAGATGAAAAGTCATTATTTCATTAGTAGAATACAATTAACTTCACCCTCTCATCATAAAATGATGTAATGGAAACCCTATTTCAGAAACACTGTCAAAAGAGCTCTCCTCTACATCAGTCTCTTGTCTTCTCTTACAGGTTTCCTTTTCTATACCAGTTTACACTTTTAAGGATGAGAAAGTAATGGTTTGGGTAATTTTTTTCTTGCTTTTTCAATTCACAAACTCTGTACTATGTTACGTAATTTTTCATCATTATTTTGCCTGTTTCTGCATCAATTAAAGTGCATCTTTATACTCAATTTCATTAAAAATATAGTTTTAAAAGTATATATAACTGAAAAAAGGAGCTAGTAATCACAGATTTTCTTTTTCTGGTAGGAGTTTGTTTCCACTAAGGCTTTTGCTTTTCAGTTTCCTTACATTTCTCTCAAGTCCTTCCATCTAGCTTATGCCTACTCTGAGCTTCCAGACAAGCTGTTATCCATTATTCATGAAGTCATCCTTCCTATGCCAAATTTTTGTTTTAGTTACCCCACATATCTGTGACTTAAATAAATTAGAGTAATATTGATAGTGTGTTATCCAATGCAAAAACACTGTCAGTGCAAAATAAAATTGGGGGGCTTTCCCTGGAAGAATGTTAATTTATAAGAGGAAGTTTTATATCTAAGGAATAAAGCTTTTCAAAGTTAAGCTTCTAACTCTTAGTAAAATATTGGTAGCAATAAATATATCTCTGAAAGGACTTTTCATGAGTTTATTTCAATTCTTCTTAAAAAGGAACAGACATTTTTACACCTCAGAAGAGTAGCTGCGGAAGTAATAAAATTTTTGGCTTCTCATGGCTTTTGATCTCAAAGTTACCACATAATACAAGATATTTTTGTTACAGCCTGGATTTCATATACAGAAAATGTTAATCTATTTTTCACTTTAATTTGTGAATACCATTTGATATTAGTTTGTTGTTATTTTTATTACTTGATTTACTATACTGCTTAGTTCTGCATAATGATTTTTTTTCACCAAGAACAATGAATAATGTAAACCACAATATTTCAATATACAAAGTATGCCATAATTATTTTCCAGATAGGGATACATAGTTTTCATGTGCACTTTCATCCATCAACACCTACAAGAGGGATTTTGTTCAACTCTGTGGAAATACAAGAGAACCATGTACTTAACAATATGAAAAATTACACTGAAATATACAGCCCACCTGTGCTTAAGCATATTTAAATTCAATTCAGTTTAATTAAACTGAATTGAAATAGGGCAGAACACAATTATGAAACCTCCTAGATAGATAGATCAAGTCCTTTCTTCTTTGTTTTTATTTAATTGTTTGCTTATTTAGGTCTTTAAAACTCTTAGGCAGCCACAGACAAAAAGCCCATTGTAGGTACCAAGAAAGAATAAAGTGTAAAAACAGGTATCTTGACTTGATACCTTTAAAATAAAGATTCCTAATAAAAGTATGTTTCCTGGATGTATAATATTGGGTTTTTTAAGGGTTAGCTTTGATATTAACTGAAATTTTAACTTGCTGCATGTGTGCTTTATAGTGTCACATCATTGTATTTTCATGAAAGACAGAGATTCCTACTTCAGAAGAGTCAGTAGATTTCAGGTTAAGATACTGAGACTAGTAAGGTGAACGTGGATTGCCATCATTTATGGTGTTGGCTGTAAGTCCAGGCAGCAATATATAACTCTTTTATTCAGTTTGGGAAAAAAAAAAAAACAAACAACAAAACAACAAAAAACAAGATTTGTTTTCATGCAGAAGAAAAATGAATAACAAAAGCTCATCAGTTTTCATGCAATTGAAGTTTTGACTTCTAACCACGAATAGAATGACATATTGTGATTGATAATGACTGATGAGAGACTGAGATGTGCTTCAAAATTAGACCAGAGGCCATGTATCATGAATATGGAATTTTTGAGCATTTTTGGCAAGTTCAAGTGAATGAATAAACATAAGAGGTCCTGCCATAAACTAGCATTAATTAGCAGAGCACCACTGAGTTTAATAACATTTTTCTGATTTAATCCATCTGAAGACCTAGCCAAGGGTTTTGCATGTTACAAGCACATGGAAGTGTTTCGTTCAATTTCTTTGTTTTAGCACAGTTCCTTAAGATTACAGTCATGGCAAAGAATTGGGAATTTATTCAACTTCAGCTGGAATTGCAATTAGGAGGCATTACTACATGTTATCCATCCACAAAATCTTATCTTCAAAGAGGTAATTTTAACATGAAAATGTAAAAATGAAAGAAATGCTCAATTCTGTTACCACTGGTATGACCACAGCACTTTGAAGGACTGACATATTCCTTTGTAAATCCAGAACTAAAGGTTCAGGAACTTACTCAATTTATTAGTTAATAAGTAGATACTTTGAACATAGATCTTCTATAATTATTACATACTCTATCCTTTACATACTACTGAACTCATTTACTATGTAATATGTGCAGAGCTACTCTACTATATTGAGGTGAAAGTTTTATCTGCTAAATGGGAAGGAGATATTAGAAAGAGGAAATGCTTCAGTTAATGGAAACTAATATTCTGATAAGCTTTTTATGTGTATGGGGAAGGTATGTAAAAGGTAAAGTCATTATAAGGACAGTTTTTGGGAGGGGGAGTATCTCATCTCAGCATGCCCCAGGTCGGTTCAGCTAAACATAGCTAAAACTTCTGAGGTTTCTCCCAGAACCTTCTCTATCTTCAGGCACTGTTGTCCTCCTTGCCATTAAAATACAGATGCTGCAAAAACACAAGGCTGAGGGACACAGTAAAGTTTGTCTAATGTATTATCCTTCCATAATTTCTATTTCATTTACTTTCATCTTACTTTAAATATGAAGCATTTACCCACTGCAGTGCTCTAGATATGCTCTTTAGTCTCTTGTCCTCTGAAAGCAATGCATTTCTTTCTTGTCCCAAGCCCCTACTTACTTTGACATGTCTGTCTTTACAAAAGATATATAATTTTTCCAACTTTGTTCCCTTTTATAAGAGCACATAATAATAACACGACCAACTTTGCTTTCTCTTATATTAGTATATAATAATAACAGACAATAACAGCACAGATATTAACACGTTCAAAACACATGCAAGAAATTAAGTACTATAATATCACCAAGGATGGAAGGAAAGAAGAACTGAAGTAGGGATAAGAGCAATCAGTTACATGGATTTTCACATCACTGGAAGCTGTAAGATACTACAGTTATGAAGATAGTGTAAGAATGTGGAAGAATAAAACAGACTTTCTAGTTCTACTCTATCATTGAGTATAACTTTGCAGACCAATATGTCAACTTCTGTTTAAAACATTTCCATGCTGATTCTGCTACACTGAATACTTCCTTTGAATTGATCTACACTACTGCAGTCTTCCTTTATATCCCCTTTCATTTCTTGTCATAGAAAACTGATAGTTACCATGACTGCAACAATAATATGCAGCCTTATCCATTGCAGACTGAAGTCTGTTAAAGACTTCTCTTTGACTAAAATGAGCTGGATTATGGTGGTATTGGTTTTCAAATAAAAATATTTGTGAAGGATTCAGAGACATCAGACTGAAGACCGGACAGCTCCATATCATTTCTTCAATACATTCCATTATTTGTTATAGCTTCTGTTCTATTTTCAGTTATTTGCCAGCTTTTGAAATGTTGAAATTAAGAAAGGAAAGTCATCATTTACTGGATTCTATACCATGCCTTCAAGTTGTGTCCTCAAAAAGATACCTCATCCTTTCAGCCTTGCACAGTTCAAAAGTCTGCATGACTTTGCATTAAATTTTTAAATCAAAAGTCATGTTTCATCTGAGATTTCAATTAGAAAAGTCCAATTTCCACCAATCATGCTTTTATTAAGGAATTAGAAATTATACTTGATTTTTTAAATATCTTAATAGAATATTTATGAGGGAAGAATGGCACATACACAATATAACTTAGAAAAATAGTCATATTATGACCAATGTGTTAGCCACCTCCAGAAAGTGCACCTTCTCTGAAACTTCTCTGAATCATCCTATGGAAATTCCTATTTTTGTCTTCTGACTCCAGAAGACATCTCGCTAATTTATATTCCTCAAATAGATGCTTAATGTCAAATGTTAACAAGGAAATGAATAAAGGAGCAACCAAAATACTACTAATACACTTCTTCAATGAGGTAGTTATCAGAGATATATACACTGACAGCTTGTACTGCCTCATATTGAGATTGACTCCTTGCTGTCTGCAAATATGGCATTGTTAAAACTGAACAATGAAGAATTTTCTATGCCTACAAAAGCTTTCCAGAATCTTTTGTTCCCATAGAGTTCAGGGAATAAAGATGCAGGGAAAGAATAAGGAATCAACAAAATAATTCTGTAGACCCAAGATGTGTTTTTAGATTATTTTTGCCAATGCATTTAGCAGAGGGGACAATACGCCTAGTCTTCACAGTGTCCTTTTTCTATGGTCTACGTATTGCAGACTCCAGGGTGGGTGTTAGTTGCTATCATGGAGATGATCATGTCTCTCTTTTTCCTCGGGGAAGGAAGTTGTTCATATATTAAGGTTCTGCTCCACAGACGTATGTAAAAATAATATGTAAACCTCTTTACAGTAATATTATGTTGTTTTTGCAGATTTTGAATCAGTCCCATTTGCAAATAGCAACTTGTTCCCAAACTTCAGCTGAGAATAAAGTGTTACCTCAAGTATCTCTAAAACTCTTCAGGGCATTCCATTCTTTTTTCTTCCCAGGTAATTGACAAGCCTATGTATGATTTAAAAGGTTTTCTAGCTGGTCCACACAACAGGTTGTAAAAAAAAAATACGTAATTTCAGACTGCTGAATCTAGCCAGTGAAGCCTGGTAACATCTTGCTAATGTCATCCTGAAGTAATCACAGACAGAAAGAGGAATTTTAATTATTTTTAAGCAAAAATCTTTTTTTTATCTACCCTGAAATACACCGGTCTCTATCTAGCTACCTATCTGTATGATCTTGTCCTCATTTTGGCTGGGATAGAATTAATTTTCTTCCTAGTAGCTGTGTATAATATAGTGTTGTGTTTTGGATTTAGGATGAGAATAATGTTGATAACACACTGATGTTTTAGTTGTTGCTAAGCAGTGTTTACACTAAGTCAAGGACTTTTCAGCTTCCCACCACACCCCACACCACCAGCGAGTAGACTGGGGGACACAAGAAGCTGAGAGGAGACACAGCCAGGACAGCTGACTCAAACTGGCCAAAGGAATATTCCATACCATATGACATCATGTTCATTATATAAACTAGGGGAAAGCTGGCTGGGGGCCGCTGGTTGGGAACTGGCTGGGCATCGGTTGTTGGATGGTGAGCAATTGCATTGTGCATTGCTTGTTTGGTAATTCTAATTTGATGATGGTGATGATGATGTTCCCTTCCGTTCTTGTCCTGTTAAACTGCCTTTATCTCAACCCATGAACTTCATGTTTTTTCCCCCAATTCTCTCCTTCATCCCACTGGGGAGGGGCAGTAGTGAGCGAGTGGCTGTGTGGTGTTTAGCTACCTGCCGTGTTAAGCCACAACAGATCTATATGTACTCAGTTATTCTATTGTAGAGATCAGATACTCTAAACACGTACCTTATGACTTAATTAACAAAGCAGTGAGCACTGTAATACTGACCTTCACCACTTCATATGCAAAGATTTCTATTTTTATAATTGCCCTTTATAAACACAGAACATGATGAGTCTATGTTATTAATCTGCAGAAGATATAAAGAACCTGTCAACTTGGGAAGGCCTGGGGAAAACAGAAAAAACCAAGGTGCCTCACTACAAATCCTTTTGAAACTCCCAGGGCTTAGTCTCCAGACAGGCCATACTGTGAACACTTCGGTTATTGGTGCTGATGAATCGAAGAGTATGAACATGTGATACAATATACAACTTTTTGCCATTGATCACAGAAATTGATTTGCTATCAACATATTAGCTGGTATTTTTTTACAATTTTGAACTCAGATTATTCATTGTTGTTTCAACATGAACAGACACATAAGAGAAAGAAGACAGACTGTAGAGACGGACTGTAAGAGTAGAGCTAGACAGATCTCTGTGGCAGAACTGCTGAGATACCAGGTAGAGATTTAGAGGAGATGACCAACAGGTAGAAACTATAGAAATAAAACAGTGATGGACTTTGGGTGATTTAAATTCCTTGAATGAGATAAGAGTCAAAGCAGCAGCTTCTGTGTGAAGCTGGAGAGAAGATTTCTTGAAAACATAAAACTTTCAGGAAATTGAAATGTAGATGGTAAACATAGCTTAGACTCACATCATTAGAAGATCCGTGGTTATGGGAGAGAGATGGCTGATATATTGAGCCAGCTTATATGGAAAAAATAAACCTGAGGCTGTTACAGTAGGATCTGAACTAGACATTATGCAAAATATTACTTATTCCAGAGTTAATCATTTATATAACTCTAAATGCTTTGTGTCTCTGAAACTTTAAGGAGGGAGGGGAGGGAAAGTATCTAGAGAAAGACAGATCCAGTGGTCCTACCTACAGACTGAAGGGTTTTTTTCCCCTTTTTTTGTACCAAAAAATATTCATATATGAAGGTAAGAATTGGAAGCCCATGCACGTCTCGCTGTTATTACTTATTTTTGAAGAGCCTAAGAAAAGTCTAAGAAAAAAATAAATCACAATAGGTGACTATTATCTGTGTTGCACACATGGGAGTTTGTTTATGACTCTGGGAATTATGGTTTAGAATACCTGCTCTGCTGTAACACTGGCACCTGCATGATATTTATGGAAATAAACACAAGAGAATGCATCGTCACTTCCTCTCACAGAGCAGAGGTATGCAAAACAGAAAAAATCAAGCAGAACATTATTTAGAGACAGTAAGGCAGATATGTGGATTTTCAAACTATCTTAGTGTACTGGAATACTACAGTGAAATGTTGGATTTTTGTAATGTGTTTTTTTCTGTTTCTACAAGCAACAGCAACAGAGACAGAAAAAAAACCAGCAACAATGATAAATCAGTAGTTTCATCATCCAAGAACAGTAGTCTTATTCAAGAAAGAAAACTCCTCGTACCATGATAGGAAAGCTGACAAGTCTATCCTGGGTTTGGTTCTATTTTCAAGTACTTTATTTCATTGCATATATTTTAATGTAGAAGTTATGTATCATGCGCAGAGCTAATGTCTTTGTTGTCACTCAAAATATGTTGAGAAGTTAAAAATTAAAATAATTCATTTTACCAGTTACATTAACAGTAAACTAAGTAGAGAAAACCAGAAAGAAGTCTGTGGTTTAACTTACTTAAGGAAAATACACCAGAAGGCTCTAGCAAATTTGGATTAGATCTGAGTTTTAATGATGCTTACATGTCCTTTTAGTCCCCTCTAGGTATCTAGAGATGCAAATCAGAAAGAAAAATTCAGATTGTGAGTGAGATACTGGCCAGCTACTGAAAGTTCATGACTTTGTATAGTGTCCCATAATTGAAAGTTTATGGCTTTGCTTTAGTGACAGTTGTCCTGTTTTTTCCAGTAGTCCTGTTTATTAAAAAGATTAAAAGAAAAACAAATATCTTATTTCTCTTCTTTGTCTGGTCTCCTTAGCTAATATTTGAGCAAGTAATCACTATTGCTATGAGTGCACATGATAGCTGTGAACAATAGGATGCTGATTTTGGGTAGAATTTGCCATATAATTTGTTACAGTAAAAAAAGCAAAACTGAAAACTGACTGAAAACTCATTAAAACCTCATAAATAGACAGATAGGGATGGAGAGACAGAAAGAAAGGCAGTTTCAAATACATTTTGATTTTAGACAGGGTTAGATCATGTTTTGAATGAAAGGGAAAAGGTGGCTTTTACATTATGACTAAACAGTATCTCCCATAACTGTTTCAATTTGACATATTCTTAATTTGCTGTATCACCTGGTGTATCAACTATTTCGTACTGAAGCTGGCAGCATTCTTGGAAAAGATGTGATATAGGTCAGAGAAATGGGAGGATATAATGCTGTTACATTTCTGTCACTCAGTTCTACAACAAGCCTCATGAGACAGTGCTTCTGACAGCAAATCCTGTCAAAATAAGACTCCTGAATAAATAACATGAAGGCTGTTCTGTGAGATCTTGCCCAGGAAAACACAAAATTCCCAATAAATTTAATTTACCCTGTGATCGCCTTATACAGCTATGATGTCCAGATGACCATGCAGGTGGTCACTGCATTGGCAAAACTTAAAAAGAATACTTATAATACTTAGTCTCAAAACTCTCCCACAAAGAAAATTGCAGGCAATTGGGTAAGGTCATTAGCCTGTTAAATAAATCAGAAAAAAAATATTTTTTGTTAAGTCAATCTATTAATGGTTGGCAGAAAAAAATGTACTGTTTCAGAGTTACTTTTCCTTTAGTTTATTACATTCATCATAATTAAAATAATAAGTTATAAAAAACAGATTTGTTCAGTCTTGGGTTTTATACTTCTTAAAATATTTATTTCATGCCTCACCTAAAGAGCCACAAAACTCACATAACTTCATAGAAATTAGGCTAACACACATCACACTTTCATAAGTTGCGAATGTCAGAGTGCCCATGACAGTTAAGGCTCAAAACCAACACCTGCTGCTGCACCACGACTCACATGGGGGGAACAGGGTTGTCCCACCACCCCAGGGACTAAGTGACCAAACCTGAACCCTCCCAGACAAATGTTTGTCTAACCTGTACTTGAAGTCTGTCGTTCTGCCTTGCCTCAGTCTTTCTCTCAATAGAGTCATCTGAGTTTTATCTTCTTCCACTGGATTTAAGTGCATTCGTGCCAAGGTGTTGGCAGCGGGGGGCTGCAGGGGCAGCCTCTGTGAGGAGAGGCCGGGGCTGCCCCATGCGGGGTGCAGCCGGTTCCAGCTGGTTCCAGTGGACCCACTGCAGGAGACAGCTGAGCCTGTCAGTCAAGCTGGTGGCTCCTCTGGGATAATATAATTAAGAAAGGGCAAAAACACCACACAGCAGTGTGAGGGGGAAATGAAAAAAAAAAAAAAGTGTCAGAAACTATGCTGCAGACACCAGGGTGAGTGAAGGAGGAGAGGAGAAGGTGCTCCTGGCACCAGAGCCGAGATTCCCCTCTAGGCTGTGGAGAGGACAGCGGTGGAGCCGATGCCCGCGCTGCAGCCTGTGGAGAACCCTGCACCAGAGCAAATGGCTAGGCCCTGAAGGAACTGCAACCCATGGAGGAGCAGGGGAAAACTGTGAGGAGAAGAAACCGTTATGAACTGACTGCAACCCCCATTCCCCATCGCCTCGCACTGCTTGGGGCAGGGAGGTAGAGAGTCGAAGGTGAAGGAGTGACTTCGAGCCTGGGAAAGGGACGTGAGGGTGAGGGGAAGGTGGTGTATTAATTTATCTTCAATTCTTGCAATCCAAATCTGTTTTAATTGGCAATAAATTAAATCTCCAAGTCTAGACTGGTTTTCACATGATGGTAGTTGATAAGGGATTTCCCTGTCTTTATCTCGACCTACAAGTTTTTTCGTCTTATTTTCTTGCCCCCTGTCCCATCAGGAGGGGGAGTTAAAAAGTGGCTGGGTGGAGGTTTGACAGCTTGTCAAGGTCAGCTCAGCTGCCCACAGTACAAAGGATCAGAAAAGTGAAGGAGAAAAAAGAAAAAAAAATCCAAACCCTACAAGAAGAAAATACCACTTGATGCATAGATTATATCTTCATAATATATAGTTTGGCAATTAAGCACATTTCAGGGAGAGCTTATGGGAAGAAATATATGGTTTCAGCCTGTGCCTCCCTGATAATGTTGATTTGTAAAGGCAGACTATGACTTCTGCTACATCTCCATCATTCCATAGTCCTGATATTATGCTACTATTGCAAATCTATTACTGCTAAAAGGACCAGCATACATAATTTTGCCCTTATCTGTGAGGAAGGATTTGCTAAGAATGTTACTTGGTTGTCAAATCTATGCTGTTTTGGAGCTGCTAGTTTTTTGAAGGAAAGTGAGCAAATTTTATATGGAAATCAAGGATTTCAGTGACTAAATAACTGTCCCATCTTCCTTGCATAAAATCAACTTTCACAGCAGAACTGGACTTTGGAAGGGCAAAAATGTCATTCAGATTAAATGTAGATATTAGGTTTTGAAAGGAAAAAAATAATTATAAACTGCATTTTCTTTCCTTTTTTTTTTTCCCCCCAAAAAAAATAAAGGCTTAGGTTTGAGGGCTTTTCCTTTTATGTACATATTTATTTTATTTTTTAATACCATATGTCTTCCAGGAGTCAAGCTTTTATTCCCAAGCCGTCATAGCCAAGTTTCACAAGAGAATGCATTTGCACAATTTCAAGAAGAATGTTGTCAGAAATTTAAGCCTAAGTAAGAATAAAACAAATTGTCCTTGTGAGAGTTCTATTCTAGATGCACAAGTCAGTTTTGACCTACAATTTTCATTCGTGCCAGTGGTTATATTGGTTATTCATGGTTATATTGGTCTTAATGGTTTCTTCATGGTATTTTCTTAATGGTTTTAGATTATAAAAACTGGTGTTCAAATTTTCTTTGTTTGGGTTTTCTTTTTATTTTATTTTATTTTTCAGATCAGTATTTTATTCTATTTAGGATTTCAAACTGTGCATATCACTGTAATTGCCTGAACCTGGTCCCCAAAGCCAAAAGTAGTTGCAGTCTCCTCAATCATTATCATTAAGGTGTAGCTGTAAAACTACCAGAGTTTTGTTTTAATGAGCTACATTTCTTGTTCTAACAAACCTCAGTGACAGTTCTCATCTCAGTCTTGTGAAAGCAGAAGAAACACAGTGCTGCTGAAGGTTTTTGTTTTCTCTTTTACTGTCTACTCAGTTCTCTATTACAAGTTTGAAAGGGCAAAATGCATTTTTTTAAATTTTACTGCATTGCAACAGAAGGCCCAGTGACACTTGCTCTGCAATCAGAAGCCAGGGCTGTATGCTCAGTTAGAACGAACTGGTGTTAACTCTAGTTGCTTCACTGGACTGGCATATTTTCATGTCAGATACAAAACCTCAGTTAGAGCCACTAAATTAGAAAACACAGTAGAGTCCAGCCAAAGCATCAGTGTCTTGTTTTTCCTTAAACAACCTGCAGATAGGAAAAAGTATTTTAGATTTAAAAAGGATTATTTTAATATAGCAATTTCCCTGAATGCAACTCATTAGACACACACAATTTATAATGACATTATCAAAATGTCTTCAATAAAGAAATAGCACAGACAACCACAGTGAATTAACACACTTGAATAAGAAATGTGCTGCTGCCTGCTGCATAGAACAACAGTTGGATTTGGCTGTATGTGTCAGATGAAATCATAGTTACTAGAAGCAATCACGATTCTGAGTGAATAGAGCAAAGAAACTTTCTTGGAGAAGATGTTTACCCCAAGGATAAATGGAGCTAGAGATTAAGACATTGAGGAGCAGGATACCACTGAGCAGATGATCGGTGATGGCAGGAATTAGGGATGCTCATGACAAGGATGCCTACTGCCAGCTGCAACCACCCTAATCACTGTGAGACAGGGTGCCAGAAACATGGGAAAATGTAAACAGGGATAATCAGGAGTGAGGGAGAGAAATGGTTGGCTGTGGTTGGCTATATTGAGATGGGTATTTAGGAATGACTGTCAGATTTCAAGTAGCAAAAAATGACTGAAAGTCACTGAGAATTTTCAAAAATACTCTGTTTTAAAAGGCCAGAGGTCTGATTTCTTGGAAACACTGTGCCAGAAGGATTTAGAAAATGATCCTTCACTGAATTATGAAGGTCTGTAGTAGGACACACCACCAATGACTGTATCATTTCTCAAGCCATATCTTCCAAATCTCATCTCTAATATAAAGACAAGTCTGCTTATACTGGAATTTGTTTTGACAGTTCAACTATTCCTGCTTCAATTTACACTTCAATTTAAGGTCAAAATCCTGCTTGATTTATCTGTTATGAATACCCACACATAAATCACTCTGTAAAACACTGAAGATACCTCTTTAGACTAAGGTTTGCATTACTGAATTTTGCTGAGGAACTTAAGACCCGAATTGGACCCTGGTTATTCTATGGACATTGAGCGTCTGTGGGAGCAAAGACACATCCATCAGGAGACTCATTCAGCTGATTACCACTACAAAATTCCATTCATTTACACTGTAGCATTTGGCTTCTTTGTGGGTCTACAGAGAAAGAGCAGTGCCATTGCACTGCAATGCCACTAGCTAGGTGAATCCCACTGTGAGCAGCACCTACGTGCAGGGTTCCTGTCCTAGATCCTTTTAACTTCAATTCAGTAATCAGAAGTATCTACAGCTATTTGAGATTTCCTACAGTGACTGAAACATCTCCACTGTACTGACACATGTTCCCTTCTGCATTTCCAATGGTGGAATTCAGGTCTAGCTTTAAGTGTCTATTTGTAGGTATTTGCATGTACAGTAGATGTTAGGGTCCCTAATACCAGCTAGCATAGCTTTGAGAGTGCTTTAGCGCCTCTGCAAACAGATGCCAGCACTGGGCCAGCCAAGTGCTTAAGCATCATCTAAGCACTGACTTTGTTGCCTTGGGAATGTTTCTACTGCTCACCCTTGGGCACCTGGTTTCATCTGAGACTCTCTAGTGAATCCCAGCAGGCCTCTAGACACCTCTCCCAGCAGGTATTTGGGTGCAACTCCCTGCATCAGATCTGCCAACCCCACAGATGTCTGCAGTGGATATCTGGGTAGTTTGGGTGTGAAAAATGACAGTAGACACATCTGTATGGGCAGTCATGCTCTAGATTTCCATTATTTATAACACATGCACAGTTGGAGGTTGCAGTTTAGGTACCTTGATTATTAACCACATCTCAGTCCTGGCTCTATGCACATCAGAAGCCAAGTGAGCCTGAAGTCCAATTGATGTCAGCAGGAAAAGAAAATAAAAAATAAAGAGCAGGGATAAATTAAATCTTCAACTAGTCCATCCTTTGAGGAAGGTGTCTGTAGTCAAATACATACTATATAGCCCAAACTGAGTAGATAGAGCACTTTTAGATGTTTTTCAGGACATGTCAGCAGGTCTAATTTTTAAAAGGGCAGGTCAGGCTGTAATAGTATAGCTAAGCTTTTATTTCCTCCATAAGAAGGTTAATACAGTTTTAAAAGGTAAGAAAAGAAAGAACATGCTGTAACCTTTTATCCTTGTCTTTAATCTGACACTAACAAAAACCAAGGAAGTGCAGTCTGCCACCTCCTCTCACATCACCACACGCTGCAGTCTGCCTGGAGTTCCCAGAAAGCACTATCAGTCACAGACACATGCAGATGGGTGGACAGATGCTCCCAAGAGACAGACATACACACCAGTCCTCTCACACTGCACGAGAAATAAGAAATTAACTCTCAGGAGAGCAGTGACATGGAAAGAAAGAAAGAAAAGATTGCTCTCTCATGATTTGAATATCCATTGACACTGCCAGTGTTGTTAATGGTCCAGCTCTTTGGATTGACGTCTTCATTGTGCCCAAACAATCCTACTTGCGTCAACTGCAGAGTTCTACCATTCCAGTGATAATATTGCAAGCATGATGCCACCTGTATCACGTCATGAAAATTATCCCACCTGCGTGGTAACACAGGAGATAAGCATGTTTCTTCTGTGGAGATATCACTGCTAGGCTGGGGAGGGAAAACCTGTTGCGGAGGAGAAAGAAGCTACTTTTCACTGGCAAAATGATTGTTTCTGTAGGCCATTTGGTGTATATCAGGACTAGAGGTTTGGGCAGGATGAAGCTGTCAGGATGAAGCTGTCAGGATGAAGCTGTTTTTTCTCTAAAGAGAAAAAAAATAAAAGGCTCTTCAAATGGTTAAAGGCCTGGAAAGGTTTGCTATGTTTGAAGGAGCTTCCTTGAAGCTAAGCCATGCTGCTGATTCCAGCAAGAGTCCTGGGATGGAGTAGAATGGTTTTATGGGTTTTGAAGGCAAGCATGATTTGCAGACAAAGCAGCGAGGGGAGATGTAACTCACAGCTAATTACTGCTTTCTATAATTTCTTTTCCCATGTTGAGTGCTTTTAAAAAAAAATAGTGTCCCAGATTTCAATGAGTATTTTAGAGAAATTCTAACCTTATTAAACTCTTAGTGAAATGGCAATTATAAGACTATATACAGTGATGCAACCTGCTGACTGGACTCCTGCTCTGCCAGCCCACCCCGGAAGAAAAAAAGCACACAGAGGTACTGCTGGGCACATAGGAAAGTATTAGCAGATACATTTATAGGGAAAAATCATGAAGGTGTCTCCCACCATGCTTATTAACACATTCTCTACCCCTTGCCTATCAGAGAACAGTGGCTTTTTATTACTCTCTGCTGGACATGGGCATATCTGCATTTAAAAAAATAACTGCAGGCTGAGACAAATAAAAACAAAGTAAAGGTTCAATTAGGAGACTTCAGGAATATTTAGGAAACTTTACTATGTAGTATTTATTTGGCCTGTTTAACTTTCATTCATTTACATAAATGCTAGCTAAAATATAGAAAACTCAGGATTATGTAGGAGAGATTCATAAAATTATTCTAAGAAAAAATAGTTCCACGCAGCTTTCTTCTTGTGACTTGTCTGTACTTACTCAGTAGGACAATGGAAAACAAAAGTCCGTCTTGCTCAAGCTATTGGCAATTTCATCTCTTCTGCTGAGAAAGATCCCAGCTGACTGACTGCAGTACAGTATTTGTGGAATATTTCAAATGCTGTAGTTCTTACCAACAGAGGGACTAAAAAGAACTTTTACAGCATGAACAAAATTAGAGCTAAGAAATTTTATTTTTTATTTCTATAATCATCTTCAGTATTGTGAAAATCAGAAAGAGCAAATAAAACCATCACACTTGAGCTTTCATTTTTCTAGAATTCCGAATGGGGATACGAGGTCAATGCTAACCAGGCAAACAAGATGAGGTAACTTCTTAGAGACAACAAATAATTTACTACAGTAGCTGAGAAGGTTTCCATTTTTAAAAGCCTAGAAGTTAAACACACCAGTGTTAACGCTGAAAAACGTGGCTGATTCCTTTTATCAAAGTGTAATACATATTTTATTATATCCCTGCCAATTGTAATTAGACCATACACAATAAACTTAAAAGTCCATGCTTTCCCCTATAGCTTGCAGCATTATTTTACACAAACCCTGTGATTGTGCTATTATGTACTAACAATCAGATAGATGATTATAAATAAGATTAGCTACTTTAGTTGCTTCTCAGCATCCTAAGATAATACGAAAAAAAATTTTAAAATAATAAAATAATTTAAAATAAA
>NW_009605291.1:0-42138 GCF_000690535.1 Cariama cristata
GAGCAGGGGAAGAACATGAGGAGGAAGGAATGGCAGAGAATGTGTGATGAACTGACCCAACCACCATTCCCCATCCCCTTGTGACACTCAGCGGGAGGAGGTAGAAAAAAAAAAAATCATGACTGAAGTTGAGCCTAGGAAGAAGGGAGGGGTGGAGGATACATGCTTTAAGATTTATTTTAATTTCTTGTTACTGTACTCTGATTTGATTGGTGATAAGTTAAATTACTTTTCCCAAGATGAGTCTGTTTTGCCTGAGACAGTAATTGGTGAGTGATCTCTCCCTGTCCTTATCTAGACCCACCAGCCTTTTGTTACATTTTCTCTCCCCTATCCAGCTGAGGAGGGGAGTGACAGAACGGTTTTGGTGGGCACCTGGCATCCAGCCAGGGTCAGCCTGCCACAACAAGGTAAGTGAGGACATACAGAAGGGGAAGAGTTGAAAGACACTCTTCTCCAAGGCACTATAACTAACACACTGGAGGACGGGCACTGCCTATAGTGTGTAATGAGACACTTGGAAAAGTAGGAGCATAAGAAACACAGAATTCAAGAGGGGAAAATGAACAGCAGAACTCAGGTCTGCCAGCAGGTCACCAAGTAAAACAGCCAAGCACCACCCTGAATGGGACTGGGGCAAGGAGCAGGGAAAGGAGAGGGTCTAGTGCTACAGATCTGCAAAGAGTTACAAAGGCTAATGAAACAAAAATAAGGTGGTTATTTTATGGAACCACATATTTATGACTATTTTATATGCTGGTGTTTTAAAGACTAACACAAGATCTTGATAGCCAAAGGAAGGGTGTACTAAGGGGAAGAAAATGGTTAGGAATGACGCACAAAGAAAATAATCACTGATGGCAGGTCATGTAAAGATATAAAAGGGTTCAAGAAAACAGAAAACATGCAGATTAAGGGCAGAAAAGAGAAGGTGACCTCCAAGCCAAAGACTCATGCAAAGAGTGACCATAGGGAGGTTAGGGACAAAGCCAAAACTACTGGCTCTGACAAGCTTGTCTCAGTGTCCTGCCAGGGGACTGAACCGATTTGACCACAAGAAGTTGAAAAATCTGCCAATAGCAGTATGATCAATCATCCAGCAAAATGAGGAAGGTACAGATAATAATAAATCTAGAATACACCTAGGAATCTTTGGAATTATGTCTAATTAAGTCATAATTACGAGAGTTCCTCAGAGGCACGTGTCAAAACCAGAGTTCCCATATACGTGGTAGACTTGGTTTGGGCAACTAAGAGAGTGCAAAACTCAATCCCAACAGGCTTCACAGAAAACCCTGCATCCATATAAGATTCAGAACAGCAAGCTGAGAATAGTCACCTAAAAAAAGAGGCAGAGTCATCCTTCTAAAAGAATGGTTGCTATAGCAAATTTACCTTTGCTTTTCACAGCTAAGGGACCAAAGGAAGGAAGCTTGAATCCACCTTTCCCCACTTTCCAGAAGTGCCCTACATTCTACATTACAAAATACTCTGTAATGAGATGCTCTTCATTCCTCCTGGGCTCAGGCTGTTAGGCAAAATGAAATGCAGTAATAAGCTAAAGGAGCTTGTCTCCTGGAATTTTGGCATGCTGATTTTAGATATGTTGGCTTTGGTTGAATGGGTAAGTCATGCTCACATAATCCTCTATATAAGAAATATGATAAACAAAATTTACTAAACAGGTTCCAGATAAAACAGGAAGACAGGTAGACAAAAAACATTATGGAAAATATTTCTGCCAAGTTTTTAAAAGGTTGATTTTGAACATCTGGTTTCTCAACAATTCCAGAAAATCCACTTGAGACTTTTGCTGACAGGATTCTCTTTAGATAGCCAAAGGAAGTTTAGAAGACAAATCGTAAGTATGAAATAATATATGTCGTTCTGCTTTTTCATAGTCAAAATATAAACTGTTGTTATGAAATAATACTGATACTACATACTAAGGTAAGTAAGCAAGCAGGCAACATAGCAATCACTACACACTCACCTGCATCTGCAATGGTGCAGACAACTACAAGAAGCCAAAAGATGGGCTACAAATATTATCCTTCCAAGAACTGGGACTGTAATTACCCTGAGAATACAGATGACCACATTTATATTCCCTAATAACTGAAACTGTCTGTAACTGTGTGACTACTTACCACTCAGAAAGAAAGAAGGCATCAAGGTCTCACAGAACTAGTTAATCTCCTAAAAGAAAAAAAAACAATCCAGATCTCCACTCAATTCAGCTAATAAGCTGTCACTACTTGGACATAGTATTTCTCAGAAAGTCCTCAGCCAAAGGTAAATGCAGACAGTGTACTCTGATGACTGAAAAAATACGCATCTTTATTTCCAGCTTTCTAAACACCCTCCACCCCTCCCACACATACACATTTGGTACCATTATGAACTAAATACTACTGTATTCAAGGGACTAAATGGGTGAACACACAAACCGATGCGAATCTAGCTTTTTCCCGCACACTGTAAAACCAGTTTTGTTTCTTCTTCTATCTATGGATTTTACAGATGTCCACAGTGCTGTTTCAGTCCCTCTTGTTTTATACTATTATAAGAAGATGCAGAAAGGCTGGATGAGGTGTCATCAACACATGTAGGACACTCCAAGTTGAATTACTTTTTTATACTGTTCACCACCACTTAACTCCATTTTCTCAATACCTACTTAAAACTACACTGCACCTGAAGAGAAGTTGGCTGAAGATGAACCCAGGAAAACTGACATAATGTATGCAGGAGAAGATCATTGATGAACACCTGGCAATGCAACCTCAAACAGCCTCGGACTGTCAAGACAGTTGTTTTGGACATCCCAGTCTACTCCATACCCAAATGGCTATGATGACAAAAGTACGCTTATCCACCTGCAGCTGACCAAGAAGGTTTATGTTCTTTCCACTTAATGAAGAAAGGACCAAAGTGATCCATGCATGAATGGCCTCCGGAAAAATCTCTAATAATTACATCATATTATCTTGGAAAAAGCTGACCACATCTCCACAAATACTTTGCTGTATTCTAGTCCCTGTTCCAGTGCTCTTCGTTTTCTGCAAAGTTCCTCATTTTACCTAAACCTCAACTCATAGTCTCTTATCTTAATATGCAGCATCTCCACCAGGACCAGCTCATGTGTTGCCCTGCACAGCCCTGACCTTACGCTGTTTCAGCAGAAAATGAAACTGTCAGACAAGAGGAGAAAGCTTCTGAGTCTGAATGCAGCTACTTTCTCAGCAACTGAATCCACACCAGAAAACCTCAGAATAAAAGTGGACTTGCCAGTTTGAAAACTATACATAAAAGTCATGCTTCTAACTCAGTTTCCTCTTGGTCAGCTATATCTGCAAAACAGATCCATACTTTGAGGAAAATAATATACATGTAAAATTATTCTTACTGAATGGAAAGGAGGAAAGATTTTTATTTCTATTTTTACCTCATGAGAGGAGAGATAACAACACATGCCCCTCTGTAAACTACAATTCCTTTACATTTGGAGGGGAAAAAAAATGAAGATCCTAACCTGAGTCAGACATTTTACATTTACCGAAACCAATATCCTGGGAAATCGTGTATCCCAGGTGACCACTTTTCAGAAAAGCTCCTAGAATTACAGCACAAGTTAAACAAAGAATTAACATCTCATTTTGCAGGGTGCTTAGAATTTAGCCTTTTTCTCCCAAGGAAGGAAATACCTACAGATGCTCTTCAGCAACAACTCTGTTAAATATCAAAGAAGAATAAATGAGCCCTTAGGATAAGACAGAGCAGCACCTAGCTTCTTCAGTCAAAACAGTAATTTGTAACAGAATGTTCTTTTAGAGATAAAACTTAGAAGGAATAATCAAGGTCACAGAGAAAGCTGAAGGAACCCCTAGGAAACTGAATTCCTTTATAAATACAATTAATATAATACAGTTCCCTTGACATTTCTAGAAATTTCAAGTTTAATGATTAAATAATCATTCAGTGTAAAAGTTACGAAGATAGCAGCACAGCTGGGAGATAACAAAAATATTCTAGTTGAATGAACCAGACGATAAGGAAGAAATTCTTCATGGTGAGGGTGGTGAGGCACTGGAAGAGGTTGCCCAGAGAAGCTGTGGATGCCCCATCCCTGGAATTGTTGAAGGCCAGGTTGGATGAGGCCTTGAGCAGCCTGGTCTAGTGGAAGGTGTCCCTGCCCATGGCAGGGAGGTTGGAACTAGGTAATCTTTAAGGTCCCTTCCAACCCAAACCATTCTATGATTCTAAGATTTGCTGACTGAGGTACTCACTGCTGATATATTAAATAAAACTATTCTAATTCTAATGAAATAGAAAACAATAAAAAGCAATAAAAATTAAAAGCTACAAGTGTTAAAAATAAACACTGCCAGGCTTGGAATACTGGGACAAATGAATTTGAAGGTATGACATTTAGCGTGACCACTTATAAATCAATGTGAGGTTTTTTACACTCTCAGTGGCCTTCCAATGTGCCAACGTCTAAAGCAAAGGTGAAGTTACTTACAACTACTTGAAGCTCTTAAAGGTGCACAGTATACACAAGCCAGTATATAGATCATTCAAATCTGGTGAACATTTTTCCATCTCAGACTACCCTCAGAAGAGGCACATGCACCCACTCTCACCCTTAGCCCTGCAACAGCACAGGCTGGCACCCCACACTCAGGGAGCGGCTCCCCTAGAACGGCCCTGGTGGTCTTGGTGGGCAGCTGTTGACCCCAAGCCAGCAGTGCCCCAGCAGCAAGGAGGACCATCCTGGGCTGCATGAGCAGGAAAATTGTTCGTCCCCCTCTACTCCACACTCATTAGACCACATCTAGAACACTGGCTCCACTTTGAGGGCCTCCAATACAGGAAAGACATTGATAAACTGGAACGAGCTCAGTGGAGGGTCACCAGGATCGTCAAGCGCTTGCCCTACGAGCAGAGGCTGAGGGAGCTGGGTTTGTTCAGCCTGCAGAAAACACAGCTCTAGGGAACTTGACAGCAGCCTGGCAGTACCTGTGGGGAGGTCACTGAGGCTCTACACACTGGTACATGGTGGGAATATGGTCAAAGGCACGATTTGAAACTAGAGTGTCTCAGACTGGATGTAAGGAAAACTTTTCATCATGAGGCCAGACAGGTGGTGGAGCTGGTTGCCCAGAAACGTTGTGCAGTCTCTCTCAGTTCTTAGAGGTTTTCAAGAACCAACCCTCAGCAACCTAATCTGATCTAAGAACTGGCCTGCTTTGAGCTGGAAGTTGGACTAGAGACTCCCTAAGGTCTCTTCCAAACTGAATTATTCTAAGATCCAGAATTATTCAGTCATTGGGAAATTATCTTTCTTACTTTGAGTCCACAAGCATATTCACATTATCTGTAGTTCCAAGTTGTTCCCCTGATGCCATTAATTACTTGACAAAGGGTATCTGAATGGTTATTAAAAAAATTAACTGCAGAACCACTTTAGAAAGTGCCACAGGCAAGCTCAAGGCTTTTCTGTCATCACTGAGTAAAGGACACATCTGATGTCCCTGTTCTTGAAGAAGGGTGGAAAATTTGGAGACATTCCCTTGCAGATTTTGGCCTGGTCCTATCACAAGGGAAATGTTGCAAAACCTGAAGAACAGTGACCTGCTTGCTGTGTAGATTTATCACAGAAGCCTACAATGAAGCAAGAACTGGAAGTAAAATCTAGCAGGAAATACCACAAAAATTCAGCACACTACTTGTCACAGGAGACATTGACGCTGAGCAGTTGACCAGAAGTTAAACTGTTGATTCACAGTTAGTATAAACTAGAATTTATTGTTCTGAAGTCAACAACCAGTCAAGTGAACTTTATAATCTGTGGTGATACAAGATTTGAATTTTAAATGCTTATCTTGAGAACCAGATGCACAAAGAGAAATTGATAATATGGAGAAACTGAAAAGTCTGGTTAATAATGGGATATACAGAAGAATGATGATCAAAATATGGGAAAAAATGTTTCCAAATGCTTAACATGAGCAGCATCTACCTTCAGCATGCTTGTGAAGATTGCTGGAACTGCAGACAGTCAAATGCATAAGAGACAAAAATGCTATCAGTTGTAGCCCTGAGCACATTATTGGTCTTTATGTCCCGATGCCCCTAACAGATTAGAGGGATCAAAATTCGTTACCATTTTATGGTAAAGAAACTTCTGCTTCTGTATAGTTCATTTGAAATTATTATTTTGCAGATATTGCCTTTAATTTAACCATCTGAGGCCTCACCTGAGACTTCTCACCCTGATAAAAGCACAGAATGAAGCAAAAGGAGAAAATGTTCAACACATCCAACAATGGCCTGCAAATTTTTGAAAGAAACCAGGACATTGTCCTGGTGACTGACAAAAAAGAGGATCCATCATATGACAGATTCTTAACAAGCATCAGCGTGTTTCTATAGAGGCCAGAACTCTGAATCCATGGTGTCTTAGTGAAAACAGCAGCTGCCATGAACCCTGAAGTCACACCTACACACCTAGAGTACCTTGAAGAGATATTCTGGAAGCAATTTGGGCTTCAGCAAGGAGTCCTGTTAGTCAGAGAAAGCTGGATAAAGACAACACAAGATCTCTGTAAGTAGCCATCTTTCAGAACAAACAGAATCTGATAAATCACAAGTCAGAATCAAAATGATGAAAATAAGCACACGCTTTTTTTTCTTTTGTCAGACTGCCAGGCATTTAACATCACCAGGAACGAACAAACTGCATCAGAGCATAGAAAGTCCACATTCACAAAAATATGTTTCCTCAGCAATTCAATAGGCAGTAAAATGGCAAAAGATAGCATTTCTCCTAAGAAAGTCAACTGATTTCAGAATGACCTTATTACTGGGGAGCAGCACCAGAAGTGCAGACAACTAATGCAAAATACCCATGTGGTCTCTATATGTTTTAATTACTGGAATCTTAAGCTAACCTTCCACTCACCTGAACATAACCTGACAAGAACACTGGCTGCTGTAGTACATTAAACACTGTCCTCTCTAACATGAAATGGAGAACAGCCAGCCAGAGCCACTGTCTCAAGAGAACATAGCGGGGGAAAAAAAAGGCTGAGCCCACATCCTGAAGTGGGATACATATGTCTACCTATTTTGCAATTAAGCAGTTGAACTGAAGCACCCAATACTAGTGCTGGTTGAATTATAAACAGAGAAGACTGGGTCCTCAGTATTTACATCAATAATCCAATAATGCATGAGGGTCAATAAATGACCATTACTCTTATAATACCCACAGCTCCTTTTCCCCCTTCTGGAATAAAATGCATTTCCAAATGACCACCACCACCCACAAAGAAAGTGCCCAAGAGAACGTTAATTTTCATATCCACATTAAAATCCTAGGGACTGTATCACAGCACTGAGGGTCTGAGATTATTTCTAGTGTCAAGCGATCAATGATGAGGCTGAGAGAATATAGTACTATAACAAGTTAGAGTCTTTAACTTTCTTCAACAAACCGCTGTGCGTTACTACTGAGAACAAAGTGACACTTCTACAGAGGATTACCCAGTTGGTGCCAGGGGATCTGACAGAGCTGTAAATCACACAGCTGCTGAACTGGAGAAAGCCAATAAATGCCTAACGCGTTGCTGTATATTTGGTAAGCCAGTGGTTCGGAGTCAGTGTCAACACACAAGCTTCATCCATGTCACAAGACTCCGTAGTAACTCCACAGGCCCCACTGGTCTTGTCTTTGTCGTGACAAGTCTGGAGAAAGAGACAGGCACTGCCTTGAGGAGTCATCTTAGGAACAGCATCCCAATCAATTTGGTCCCAGAGGTGCACAGAGTGGTGTTGGTCCCTGGCAGTGACCAAGAGGCTCACTGTAACATCAGACACCTGAACCAGATGAGACCTTCGTGGCTTTCTCAGTTCCACTGCTGTGCAACACAGACACCCAATCCCTTCGCTTGCTAAATTTAAAAGAACAGCAAATAGAGCACTTATCAGGAATGCATCGCGTTCTAAGCAATAAAAATACTTCATATATGGATCAAAGATGGAATTCAAACCTCCCAAGTCTCACAGCAATAGACATAAATTATAAAGACATTACTGCTTTAAACAGAAAGACCAGGATACAGAATAATCCACCATGCAGAAGAAAATCTGCGTAAGCAGAAAGTGGTTTATCCCTGCAGAGTGGCTTGGAGGAGCTGACATGTCCCTGAGCATGTTACAGCTCACGCTGTAACCCACTCCTCCCTCCGAAGGTGAGGGAGGGTCGGGCATCGAGTCCCTACAGGTACTGCCAAGGGAAAACAATGATGCGATCTGCGGTGAGGAGGAGTATGTATGCTGACACTGTCAATGTTCACTTAGAGTATCACCCACAGAAAGACACAATAATTTACTGATGATAACAAAACTATCTAAAATAGACACGAATTGCTACTGTTACACTTACACCCAGTAAGAAAAAGGTCTTTCATATTTTCTTTTATTCTTTTTCAAGAACAGTTCAGAATAAAGTGTTTGCTATTAGGCTGTCACCACTGAAAATATAATGACTTAGAAAAGGCACAGTACAAGAGGGGAGATAAAAAAAATTCAGTGAGCTGCTAATGAAAGGAAATTTTAAGACCTTCAGATCATGTAACCCCGTTCATAACTCATCAGCATACTACATTGATCCTTGAAAATTATAAATTAAAAAAAAAAATCAGTTAAAACTTGGTGAAAAAAGTATAAATATTACTACTGGTTTCAGTGGGCACAGCAGAAGGCCCTCAGAATATTTTTAGGCCCTCATGAAGTTAAATATTATTAACATAATACACCTGTAAGGATGAAGCCAGGTAATAACTATAGGACCATATAAAAATTAGAGACACCATGTAAAAGCACTGTACATACAGCATGGGTAGCCTGTGGGATCCAGAGAATGGTGGATACACCATGTACAGAGCCTCCGCTCCCTCATACTGGTGCATCTGTCCCCCGTAGTCCCCAGCCATTCCTTATATCTGCAGGAATATAATAGAAAGAAAAGGCATAACAGGGTGCTTCAAGACCTGAGAGAAGGTGGGAGCACGTGGTTCAGGGTCTCCACTCCCTCACCCAGGCACTACCCAACAACTCCGGGCCTTCAGTTCTCCATCATGAAGAATAAACTTCTAAAGTTTAATGGCCGTAAGGGCATGGTGCAAAATGCTTATGTTTAATGCAGTTTTTAGAAGGCAGGGGACCACTGCTGAAGGTATTACAGTTACAGGCTCTTGTTCCAACCTGGTTGGTAATGTTTATCACTATAATTATATATTGTGATAAGCACAAAAGAGATATTATTAATAAAATCAGATTTCTCAAGGAAGCAAAGACCAAAAGACTTGAAAGTAAAAAGAACCCTCAAAAGCAAAAAAAGAAAGTTTTCTAGTCACCAGTTTTGTTGCCTGCAAAAAGAAATTAAAATTCTAACGTATATTCCTCAATATCCATGTCAGATGTAAAGGGAAACAGCATACAGTTCCCAAAACATGTTTGTGGCTATGTCACCTAAAGGATCAATGACTCAGCTGGGAAACAGAATTGTAAATCTTCATTGAAGATGATCCTCCACAAAAATAAGAGGACAATATGAAGAAGCAAACAATCATGCCACTCCCACTTCATTTTGTGTGGAACACAAAAGAAAACTGCACATTAAAAAACCCCAAAGTTCTGATACTAACCATTTTTTTAATAGAGAAAGAAGTGTACATGCATATCCCAGATGGCTGGGAACAAAGAACTTCCATTAATCCAGCCAGCCCAGGGTTACATTATTCCCTTCTGTTAAGCCACTTGCATATGTTCTAGCCACTTGCATCAATGTGCAATTTCATAACCTGATCATTAAAGTGTGTTGATTTTACCTTCAGAAGGAAGGACAGTGGTAGTTTTAACTTTGCAGTCATTAAACCAATGAAGGAAAGCAAAATGGAGAAGTTTCATTAAAAAGGAGTATTCATTAAAAATGGCAACATGGGGATGTAAATGCAGAGTTCCTGCTGGCACCACTCGTATGATAAATGCACTAAGAAACCCGGTAGTCGGATGTGATTGCAACCAGCCTATAAATAGACACAATTCCAATTGCTCATATAAATAATGCCTTTGAAAATGATCCATCAGCCATGTTGTGCTCTAATTAAGGAGCCCTGCAAGAAAAGCGTGAACTGAACAGAAACGTCCCTGAAATTTACTTCCTCTCTTGCACAATACAACCACTTGCCACCTCAGTCTCCATCCAACTGAGCACCTTCATTCTCATTGAAATTGGTGGGAGATACTTAGCACTTTTTAAAAACAAGGTCTAGTCCTGAATACATAGGCTTCAGGATAGAAAATGTAACTCAACAATCAATCAATTTTAACTTTTGATAAACAAGTTTTTTCTACTTAATAATTCAACCTTAATACAGAGCTTTTAACCGTAAGTTTTAAAGCTATAATGACCACATACCTGACAAAAAACTAAAATCACATAACACAGAAATAGATTTTGCTTCAGCCTTGAAAATTTCACAGATATTGAATGAACTTTGCTCAAACACCAAACAAGAATTACATTATGGTGAGAGACGAACCACAAAATATTACATCCTAAAAATTATCTGCCAGAAATTTATGGGTATGTCAGAATTACAGGTATCATTGGCAGTTTTCAGTAACCACAATTATGTAAGTCCAGTGACCTAAAGAGTTGCTTAAAATAAAACACATTTTGAAACTCAACAAACTTCTACGTTCCATGAAAACTAAGGCTGGTACATTCACTCTAGAAAAATTTGCAATTCGAACCAAGCATTCCAAATAAATATCAGTGCACTATATTACAAATTCAAATGTTTTTCCCCCCAACTCAATCACCAAAATATTATAAGAATAATAAAAAAAAACCTTGGTAAATCATTGCCCCAGCAACTGACAGAGAAAGCCAGTCAGCACCCCTGAAATCTTGTCTGCTCTTTCAGAAGGAAAGAAACTTAAAATATCATGTAAACAAAAAAAAAAAAAAAAAGAAAGAAAAAATAAGAAAATATCTGCTTGTCACAGGAGATTAAACAGAGTACTACTTTAAGGACAACAAAACTAGGATTCCTCAAGAAGTATTGAGAAAGAAAACTTGTAAGCAATTCTACTTAGAAAGTAAGAACACATAAATGAACAACAGTATGAGATGAAATGTATTACAGTTTTCAGGCAAATTTAGCAAATACTATTATTTAGTGTTTTGTATCTTTATCATTTTTCCAAATTAAATTCTTTTTTAACAAAATCATTAACATACCCCATGTTTCTCTTAAAGCATCTCTCTACACTAACAGTTACACATTCTGTAAATATTCCACTAGGTTTACCTAATTTAAAAAGCTAGAAAACATAAAATACAAGGTTCTGTGTCATGCCTGTATGTGTGCACATATGGCCACAAAAACTATATGATTTACTATTACACAGAAGAGAAGCATACATATGGAAAAAGCTGCATGTGCATGAGCACATGTGTCTGAGCGTGCACACACATATTAGCTCTTTCTCTACTTCATACACTCTCCTCCATCCACAGACACACTCTGGAGTATTTTGAGACTGCCATAGGCTGACCATCAACCCAGACCAAGACCTCTCTATTCCACGTATGCTCTTATGCTAGAAGGGCAGGAGGCCACAACTCTGCAAATCTAAAAAAAGTCTTTATTTTATTTTATTTTATTTTATTGTACCTTAGGGACCACTCTGGTAGCTCATTCCAGGCACATCATTCACAACCATTTAGAGAAAAAGTACATAGACTACTTCGTTTCTAATTTTTTATTTATTCAAGACACCATTTATACTGCTGTTCTGTAACATCACAAGAACCTGAGCTGTAATTCCCAGTGATGTGGGGTACAGTCCCACGTACATTTGTTTATGATCTCCAGTGTGTCCTGACCAGCTAAATGTACTTGTGAATTCAACTAACTGCTTTTCATGTAAATTTGTCAGGTCAGGGTTTTTTCTATGGCAGGTGACAGTAATACTCCATCTTTGTGGGGGCCAGAGCATCTATAGGAATTAATTTATTCCTGTTACTTTCAACTTTAAATCTACAGTTTCTTGACTGTTCCACGGTCAAGTCACATTCAGGAGGTTTTAAGCAACTGGCACCCAGTCAGGTGTGAGGGTACCGTGAGCTGCATGACCGCATCATCAAGTATAGAGTATGAGCACGGAGATACACACAGTTAACACCTCTGTCAAACTGCAGCAAACCACTCTCTAATAGCAGGCAGTCTTTGTTTCCTTTATGCAGCACAGCTTTTATGTCATCATGCATTTTAATCTTCCTTCCCTTGGAGACCAGGTTCTCTGCAGAGATGGGAACGTCCACAGTGCAGGAAATGAGTATGTCTCACACCCAAGCAGCGCTACTGCTGGGTACTTGGAGGTAGGCATACCACAAAGGGTTTGAAACCCCACTTAACTCTCTCTTTTTGACTGCATCAAGCATAGGCTTCCTACTCTCCTCTTCTAAGCCCTTATTAACCCAGTGTATCAGCTACTGTTGCACTGTGTTACTGCTCTCTGTCTGTGCCTTGCTACTGCGACCGCTGCCTGACCACAGTTCTTCAATAGCCCTTTTATTATTTTTCCACACCATCCTTTACATGTCAAGTGTGTTTCTTGAGCTGATACACAAAAATTGTACCACTTCCCCTTCCTCATTCTTGCAGCAGACCAGTCTCTTGGATGGCATATGAAAGAAACCAACTGGGTTGTTTTAATAAGCCCCATACATATGGGGATGAAAGTACAGGGCACTCCATACTTTTCCTTCCTACATGGTTTGACTTATGCAAGCAAGAAATTTAATTAGCAAAATGTACAGTTTTCATCAACATGCAACAACATATCGGTGTCGTTGGGCACTACTGCACCACGATGACAATTTAGATTCTCCTCCATAATTACTCACCAAACTGATCCCAGGAGCACACCTTGGATCTTTGGGATTAGGATCTCATCTTTTTCAGTGTAATTATGCCACACAGTAGGAGTAAGTATTTCTTTTCTCCTTTCTTAGTTGTCTTGCATCTGAAGCATTCCTTCATACTGACCTTGAGAAAATGCGATTGACTCTGTGTGATATGCCTAAAAATTCTACAGAACAGCAGGTAAGCCTTATATAAGGAGCCATTTTTGCCATGTTTTATATAAATACATACACACACATACACATTTTTGTCTGCTGATGGCTGATTCTTTGACTTAGCCTATTTCAGCCTAAACCCCAAACTGGTGATGGCTGACATTCCCCAGGAATTTATTCCCAAATGGCTAGCATAAATTGGGCAGTTCTTTCAAAATAAAGAGTAAGATTAGCGTCTATCTTCGCAGTAAAGAAAATGCCTGAAAAAATTAAATTGTGTCCTGCATGACTATCTTTGCACAATACTGAAGTATATTACTATGATGAGACAGACAAAAAAAAATAATTAATAAAAGCGTAGGCATACTCTGCTCGAGACACACCCAGAATAGGTGCAAAAACAGTTCCCAAACCAATGCTAGCAGGAGAAAAAGGAAGAAAGATGTCTCTTCCTGTTGCTTACCGGCAAGAATGTGAGGGAGCAGAAAGTAATTCTTGTTCAGGACTCCCCCCTTTCAGTGTTTAAGTCCCCAGATCACAGATCACACTGTTGTGACTGTGCTGCTCCACAATAAAGCTGCATTTCCAAAACACAGACTGTGATAGCAGGAAAGATCAGGGCTGGCAAGTAGGCGTTGAATTTGTGCCTTAAAAGATACACTCGTCACTTACTAGACTTCATGCACAGGAATCTTAAGGGTATAAATTCCAAGTTTTCATAGAATCATAGAATCATAGAATCATTATGGTTGGAAGAGACCTCAAAGATCATCAAGTCCAACCGTACACCTGATGCCACCCTGTCCACTAAACCATGTCTTGAAGTGCCACATCTAATCTTGAAGTGCCACATCTAAAAATTTTGTTGCAGTGTGTAGCTGATGTTCAGTGTGAAAGATGATTTCAGAGGCTGACTGAAGCTTTGAGATTAGGCTGATGGAGGTCCTTCTTGTGTGACTGGTCATTTGAAACTGATCTCAACATTTTCATTATTTCCTTGTGTACGGAGAGGAAAGAGTTAGTGTTCCCACGCAGCCTGACATTTAACAAGAAAACTAAGCAAGGCTTTAATATTTCCACTTAAAATATGTTCCTCTGACAAGTTCATTTTTCTTTATTTTCTGATCAAGTTCTATTACCTATTCTAACTATGTAATACACACATACAATTCTCTTCATCAGTGTATTGTGGCATATAGCAATTTTTCATTCTGGCATGCACATAATAATTCTTCACAATAACTGTGAAGAAACCAGAAAACAATCTTTCTCACTTTTGCACAAAATAGTGATCAGAACAAGAACAGGAATTATTCACTTTTTTGTTATTGATCTACATTACCAGCTTAAAACCAAACCCCTTAAAGACACATCGCATTAATACTACAAAATTTCATTATTGTTAAATTTAATTTTCCCCTAAAGAAGAAAAGGGATCTAATTTGGGTGAGGGAGATATAAGGAAGAAAAATATGTATAGTATTTATTCAGAGAAATTTCTGAAACTAAAACTCCGGAGATATTTTCAAATTCATGTTCAGTCCTTCTACAATTTTCTTACAAATTTTATACTAAAAAGCTATATATGCCCTGCTTTACACACATACACACACACAAACACCACTGCCATCCAATGGTCAGATTCTTCTCCATTTGCCATGTGATAAAGCACTATGTGATGGAGCAGGACTCTTCCTGACTTACACAGTCAATGTAAGATTGAACCAGAGGGAAAGTTCAAAATCTACTACAGGGATTCCTTAGTAGTAAGCTAATAATCAAATGGGACAAGTGGGAGTAAAAATAGCGCATGCAGAAGGACGTCTTTAGTCCCTTACTGCAATATGCCTTGCAATGCTCCACTGTCATTTTATGTTGCTAAAACACAACTATGCACAGTACAAAAGCTAGTTATTCATGCTTTGCTCTGCCCCAACTGTTTGTATGCAATGGTCACACAACCATTTCCATTAGGTTCTGTAGACAATAGTAAACCAAACAAATCTAATGCACAAGGAGTGATGAGTTAGCATCCGCAAGTGTTAAAACACTGTATATAATAATAGTATGATAGCAATAATGACTTGCCTAGCACAGTTCTAAGTAACCCCATTTGAAAGAGCATACATACACACAAGATTTAAAAATTAGATCTCCAATGAGTTTTCAAGAGAAAAGACTTTTCACATCTTTATCTAGAAGCAAGATCTGAAATGAGAAAACGGGCATTGTCTAGTGTTAAAGAAAGCAAATATGGTTCCAAGTTAGCAAAAAACTGTTACTGAGATGTACCAATCTGCTTAGCTGGTAAACTTATATGGATGTCCAACGCAGAAGTATGAATGGCTTCGGGGGCATTTGTAGGACCCGCTGAGAAGAAAACAAATACTGATTTCAGAGATGCTATCTTTATCCTGTATTTCCTCCCATGCTTTAAACTTGTCTATATCCTCCAAACTAGCTGTTGGAGAAGCAGATCTGAGAGATATACGATAAAGACATGCGAAGCAAAGACACTGTGGAACAGGATTATGTGGCGGCAGGGGGGTGGGTGCAGGAAATAGGGAGCATCTGATGGCAAGAAAGCCTTGAGCTTGTGCTTTGACAAAGGACATTTTGTTTAAACAACCGAGAAGTACACCCTGCAGCTCAAGGCATCGTGCTTCCTACGAAACATACAGAACTGACATGGAGCATTTAGGAAGCAAAACATCAGGCTGCTGTTCATTTTATACAACGTGCATAAATGGCATCTAGTGTTTTAAACACCACAGTATTTAGCAAAGATATTTAAATATGTAATTTTCCCCTTTCTTTGACTCCACTGTGTTTAAAAGGAGGAGTACTTGCCAAATACTAAGCCAAACTTGAAGGTCAAAGGGTAAGCCATTTGTATTATGGTGTTCTACAAGAAAACTTACTAAGCAAAATGTTCCACAAATTCTGTTATTCCGTTTTGAACAACCCACTACGTAAAACATGCTTTGTCTGATTCATCTCTTATCCTCCAGACAAATCTTCTATGGCATGAAAGTCAAACCACATGAAGTCACAGATGGAATGGAATTGTTTTGGAAAACTAGTAAGCAGATACTACAGCACACAGATTCATACTCAATCACCTATAGTGGAGGTAGCATACCTCCCTAATCTGAATGCAAATGTTGAAGAACAAAACAGCACAGCAAACAAAATTGAGCTTATCATAGACACAGACACGGAAACATTTTAGAGAAGAAAAATCAGAATTATTTAATAATGACTATCAATACACATCTGGTCCAAAAATAATTTTAAAATCCTTCCTAATCCTTTCAGTAATGTGCATACTCATAAAAAAAATTGCAATTATTTTATTTCTTTAAAAATCATGAGTTATGAGCATCCTGATAGAAGCATTGGAAGATTATTAGCTTCCCTGATCATATTTACATTCTGGGGTGTTACTAGGATCACTGTGATTATCAGTGGTGAATGTGAATGTGGAAGCAGGTTAAAACAGAGAATACAGTACAACCTACAGGTTGTCAGACACAGGAAGAATTCGTCTTGTGTCAAATGTTAACTGGAGACAAGGGAGGAACTATTAATCTGAAAAACCTGGCTATAAAATGAAGATGAACTAAAATACAACAGAGAATAATCTGTATTTTATATCAACTAGTTCACAGCACTCACTGCAATCTGAAAGCATCCATTAAGAAATCTTAGTACATTTATTCAATAATCATTGACATGTGCAAACTACTGCTTGCAGATAAACAACAGCCATATTTATTGTTATTAATATGAACATTTGGCCTCATTTCTGTATTTATTTTGATAGAAAGTCTGTTTTGTCTGAAAAACCTGTTTTCTCTGGAATTTATTCACTACTACTTAGTTACACAGCAAGAAGATCTCCTCTTTGTCTATAATGCATTTGTTTGGTCATGAAAGAAATATTGACACTACATTAAAGCATTCCAAGTATGATAGTGTCAAATACTGGTCTTTCTCAAATAAGAGGAAAAAAAATTAGCTCCTTAGATAGCCCCTTATCTAGTCTCAAGCAGAACAGGAGACTACACTGAGCTGAGCAGCCGAGAAAGTAGGGGGAGCCAGGCTCTGGCATGGTCCCTGGCATGGTCCCAAACGGGAGTATGGATGAGGCCACACTGTGGGATGCAGGAAGGGCTCAGCATATAGACACAAGCTTTACTGTGGCACTTTCCTGTACCTGTCTTATTTACCAGTTACATACATAAAATGAGTTTAAAGGAGTTGCTCAGTCAATCTAATAGCTCCATACCTTGCCAGGGTATCTGAGCTCTTCATCAAACTGACTGGGCAATAGCCTATTAAAATGAATCTGATTCATATTTCAACACTAACCCCCAGTTTATGTTTCATACATCTGAAACAAGATCAGCCCAAATAGCTGAAAAAAAAAAAATATGGTGACTAATTTTGAAACAAAATTATATGCAGAATATTTTCCAAAGGTAATACTAAAATACCAGGAAAAATTACAATTTCCCATAAAGGGGTGTATGCACTAATTTGTGAACTCAAAACACATAACTCCCCTGTTTTCTAAAGAGGTTGATATCTAGCTTTACTGAATTGCACAATTTAAAAATCATTGCTCTGTACATTTTAGTCAGTCCATAAAATGCAGTCTAGAAATATGTGCTTGCAAGGACACAGAAATACAGATGAAACCTCAAGAAATCATGTAAATCATCCCTATACACTGCTGCAGTATGAATTACATCTCCATTCCTGCAGAAAAACATCTTACCTTTCCTTAAAACTTCTGAGATAACACAGTATTCCTGAGCAGTTTAGTCTATTGCTTCACTAAGTGTTTAGTTAGAAAGTTTTCCTCAAAGCATAGCCTAAATATTTACGTGTGTAAAAATTAGGCCAATCACTATTTGTGTATTTCCTTCCTTCCCTGCCACCTCCTTGGGACAAATATGGATAGTCCTCCCTATAGCAAACGATCGCCTTTCTTCCTACCATCGCCCCTCCCTCCCTTCTCTTGCCTTCTTTCCTCCCTTCCTCCACCATCTCAAACTCTGCCTTATAGTAGTCACCTACTAAATCTCTTCTTCTTTTATTAAGCTTAGTGCTAAAGTGTTAGGACAAAACAGCTTAAGCATAGCCATATCTAAAATCTGACGTGACATTAATTCGCAACAGTTAGCCTATTTCTGTAACTCCATAAACAAGCTCTGAAAAAATTGTATTCAACCTCTGCTGATGATACAGAGAAACACTTTGATGCAACCTACTAGAATCTACGTTTCAGATTTTGGAGGTTTAGTAAAGGACTAAATGAATGTTGAAAGTGAACCACTTCAAAAGTTCCAGAAGTAATGCACAGATAGCCTAAATTTTGTTCTCTTTTGAATAAGAATACTACTATCCAGCTATACACTGTAGTATGGAATAGTTATGGTATAGATGTAAAGCAATCTAGAGAAGAAAAAGTATCATGGGCAGAATCTTTCACTAGCACAGCTAAAGGAGGCAGACAAGCTTCTGAGCACACAAGCTCTTCTTCAGATCTGCATCAAAAGCAAAAAAAAACCTCAAGGTAACAACAGGTCAGGAACAAGTACTCCAAGTTTAATGCCATGATGTTATTTTATTAGACATTCAGAACAAAAACAGTGGTTAGCGTTGGGAAGCAAATGTGCACGTTCCCTAAGCATCCCTAAGCGTATGTTAATACATCATTTTTTCTACAGGAACTTTTCTCAAATTCCCAGAATATATGAGAGGAGACAAGACAGCAAATTGCACTCTTGTTTCTGTGACCATCTCATTTGCAGCAGAAACTTGTGAAGTGCACAGCAAATAATCTATGCAAGAGAAACTAAAGAAAGGCAACTAGATCACTCAAGAATTATACCTGTGTTTTCAGCAGGTCCAGGACCAGACTGAAGCACAGCACTCTGCCTGACTCAATGGCTATAAGGTGCCTACAGCTCAGTGCACCGTGCCCATGTTGTTACACAGCAGCCTAAGCTCAGCCCAGAGACCAGTCCCACTGGCTTTTGTGGCACCTGATACCAGAGGCTACTCTTGGGAAAACTCTGTGGCTCGTGTCTCCCTGTGATATTGGCCATGGGCTAACCCTGCAAGAGCAGACGGAATATATGAGTTGCAAGTTTCACTATTGCACACAGAAAAAAACACAGTGTAGACATACCACAGGGCAAAGATATAATCACCTGATCTTTAAACTACTGTACACGTACAATTACAGCTATATTCTGCAGGAGTTATGGTGCTAAGTGTTTCACAGAAAAAAAAAACCCTGAGATCTCATGTAGGGCATTCGATTTCTGATGCAGGCAAAATTAGTGATACAAATTCTGACTTGAATATTGATGCTTCGTTTCCTATAATCTCAGGATACTCCTCATTCATTAATGGAAATGGCTGTTGGGAAATTCCTCAAGGTTTGTGAAGCATTTAAGTATTACAATGATGGTAACCGTAAGACTGACCATGACAAGGAAAGACAATATTCTCTGTAAGGACTGGGGAGTACGGACTATACAATGCATCTGTGCAAAATCACAAAATAAAGAAGGGAGTATGTTCTCAGCAATTAGTGATTGAGGCCGGTGCTATTACAAAATACAGTGGAAGAGGCAGGGCTGCATGGGAAAGCCACATGAAAGTGAGTCCATGACTGCCCTGCAAGAGGAGCAGGAAGTAAACGAAGGGCATGTCCGCTCACACAACGATGCACGCTACATGTCTGTGCCCATGTACAGCTGCAGCCCCATGGAAGTCAGCACAGCCTAACAACCTCTTCAAACTTTGGATAAGATATCCTGCTTCTCTGACCTCCAGTAAGCCAGAACTTGCCACACTGATATGCTACCACAAGCTTAGCTGCCTTCTTTGCTCTGCTCTGTCATGCAATGTAGATACACCCTAAAGTTCTGACAGCACTTTTTCCTCACGGCTACAATGGCAGCCTTAGTGCTTAACTGGCCTTTAGTATTAGCTACTACTATATGTCAGCTGACTATGTCCCTGTTTATTTAAAAAAAAAACTGAAGGATTGGGCATTTTCAATTATGGATTGACTACATGCATGTAACAAAGAACAAAGATGAACCCAACCTCACTTGAGTTCAGTTTGGGGGTTCTTCATCACTCAGAACAAACAGAACCAGTAACTCTGCTTGAAGAACTACATGGAATTACTGGTTCATCAGTAAAATTCTTTATTCTTGTTCCTTCTGTCACTATGAGTTGATATGCTTCTACAACAACACTGCCTCCTACGTGAGCATTTCGAAGGGGAGTTTACAGTTACTTCATTCCTCACCATTATTTTTGGTACAACTTCAGCTTCTGCCTTACTGTATAAAAGGGAATAACACTTCATTTCAATTAGCTGCCTTTCTCTGACAGTTTTTAACATGTCATAAGAAAGTAGGTGCCAATCTCTAAAAAAAATCTCAATATAATTCAAGCAGATTGAAATTACAAATGAAATATTGTTCCTAGGGGCATATACTACTCTTGGCTAACAGTATTGGTTTGTTCATCCTAAGAGGTAGGCCCATGTGACCCTCATGAAGTTCAACATGGCCAAGTGCAAGGTCCTGCACCTGGATCAGGGCAATCCCAAGCACAAATACAGGCTGGGCAGAGAATGGATCAAGAGCAGCCCTGAGGAGAAGGACTTGGGGGTGTCGGTTGACGAGAAGCTCAACATGACCCAGCAATGTGCGCTGGCAGCCCAGAAAGCCAACTGTATCCTGGGCTGCATCACCAGCAGCGTGACCAGCAGGTCCAGAGAGGGGGTTCTCCCCCTCTACTCCACTCTGGTGAGACCCCCCCCTGCAGTACTGCCTTCAGCTCTGGGGTCCTCAGCACAAGAAGGACACGGACCTGTTGGAGTGAGTCCAGAGGAGGCCACAAAGATGATCCAAGGGCTGGAGCACCTCTCCTGTGAGGACAGGCTGAGAGAGTTGGGGTTGTTCAGCCTGGAGAAGAGAAGGCTCCGGCGAGACCTTAGAGCAGCCTTCCAGTACCTAAAGGGGCCTACAAGAAAGCTGGGGAGGGACTTTCTACAAGGGTGTGTAGTGATAGGACACGGGGCAATGGCTTTAAACTGGAAGAGGGAAGATTTATATTAGAAAGAAATTTTTCATGGTGAGGGTGGTGAGGCACTGGAAGAAGTTGCCCAGAGAAGCTGTGGATGCCCCATCCCTGGAAGTGTTCAAGGCCAGGCTGGGGGGGGCTTTAAGCAACCTGGTCTAGTGGAAGGTGTCCCTGGTCATGGCAGGGGGGGTGGAACTAGATGAGCTTTAAGGTCCTTTCCAACCAAACTATTTTATGACTCTATGAAATATTAGTTTAATATTTAACAATTGAATTAAATATCACCTATATTCTTCCATACTTACAATTTCAGAAAGCAATTAGCCATTCCTTCACTAACAAGACTCCCGTGGTCTAAATTCAGTAAAATTCCTCAGTGTTTCTTAAGTAGGTTGTCACATTTTCTGTAGAAATCATTAAATTGAACACTAGCAGTGATATATGCAAATGCTACTGTGGGCATGACTAATCCACAGTCCACACATCTGTTCAGAATAATGAAGCCCAAAACTTTTATCTTGTAATTTTCTTCCTAATGGCACCTTACACAAAAACGAAGAATAAGATGAAGAATAGATAAATTGTTCTGGCAAACTTGCTCCCAGATTTTCCCTTTTATGAGGGCTGCACAGAGCCTCCCTCCTCTTATCTGAACGCGTGCCAAAACGCAGGCAACTATCATATGCCAGGCAGAGGCGTGAGCCCTGTGCGTCAGACGGGGAGAGCTGAGAACACCCATCTCCACATCCAGCGCGGGCAGGAAGGGCCGCGGGCCAGTCACGGCATAGGGACAGCGCTGTAACGTGACCTCAGTGTGACGAAGTCTGCATGTGTGTGTCCAGTCTCTGATGTGGTGTCAGTGTCCTGCTCCCAGCTGCGCAGTCACAGGGCTTGGAGGTCTGACAGGCAACCCACCACCGATGTCATCATTATACATAATGATGCTATAAAGTACTCACTGACTTGTTTGTGAAGTGTTTCACTATGCGTATGTAGTATTTCAATAAAACCAACTAGCTTGAGGGGCTCAGAAATTAATCAGTGTGTTTCAATTAAAAGATTTAATTATTTCTGAAAACTCTAAAATAATTGAAAATGTCATAGGTTTCTATTTAAGTGTTTTCTGCTGACTGAGTTTAACAGAAAATACTTCTAACCTGCAGAAATTCTTGCTGGAAAATATTAAATAATTGCAAGGCTTGAGCAGAAGTGAACTAGATCAACTCTCCACCAATTCAAATTAACTAACATCTGTGTTAGACAATTCCATTATCATGGCTTTCGGGCATCTCAAGCAATTAAGCGTAAAGAGAATGTTGCATCTCCTTCTTTCTCTTTAAACCATTTTGTAAGTCTAAAATTGGTAGAGTTATACGTTTTGGTTCTTAGAGAAACTTCTGTAAAAAGAGGGGGTGAGGGGGAAAGAGACAGGCTACTAAACACAGCCCTGTCTTTATCAGAAATTACCGCAGTACATAAGTGTACATATAAAAATATTTTTAATTTGAGTACCTGCTAAATAAATTAAACACATCCTTTTCACAGGGCATAAAAGCCAGCTTCCTTCTTTCTCAGCCTTTCCTCTTCAGGTAATCAGCCATGTACCTGAAAGTGACAGTTCTTAGCAGCGTGTGTAAAGGCAAAAAATATTTCCAATTTCAACAACTGCAAATTTTAAAAAAGTTTCAAAGTTAAAAAAAAAAAAAAAAAGAGAGACTTATTGCACAGAGATCTCCTCTAGTGTCATGTGAGATTCTTCTCTCTTTCTCTTTCTCACTTAGGTTGATGGTTGATGCAGTAGGTGTATAATGTAAGCATCAACTTACTTAAAACCTGTTTCTCTCTTTTTTTGGAGAGTTCCTTACTGGTGTCCATGGTAAGGAAGCCTGAAATTTTTTGCCTTCTCTGCTTCCTTCTGTTCTTTCCACAATACTGGTATCTCCTTCATTGCAAATTTATTCCAGATATATCTAAGCCAGTTTCTCCCTAGAGGTTCAGCACTGGTGTACTCTGCCTGTTGGTTATGTTTACATTATCTTTGTTTAGAGCTTTGTGAAGAATCTGGGAAATAAATAAAGCAACTTTTTTCCCATTTGGTTGGGAGAACAGTATTTAAAACTTCATTTATTTCCTTTCTATATGACAGAAATGGTATTTTGAAGTTAGACGTTGTTTGGGGGAGAGGAATGAGGAAGTTATCTCTGTTGTTATTAAGAGATGCCCCACAGATGCCTTGAGCTTATCTACCAGTTCTTAGCTTAAGAATGCTAACTCACAGCAACCTCAGTTAGGCTCTCCATTTTTTCAGAAGTTTAAGCAGATATATAACTGAAGTAACTTTATAGACTGTTATCTGTTTCTTAATTAAGACAATATTATACATTTGTATATAATACTAGAAAATAGATATAAATAGCCTCCGTAAATGGTATCTATCAAGTACAAAGTCAAGCTCATTCTGTAGCAAACCCATGGTGGTTTTGTTGCATTATTCTAAACTCCTGTCAGTATTTAATGACAAAATTTAGTTGTTTATCTGTCCGTCAAGATACTCAAAAGCAGGAACCCGATGCTTCTGCTAACATACAGAACCACATTAGCTTTCCATCTCATATTTAGATGGATAAAAACTAATCTCATCATAGCAAGAAAGTATCTGTCTATACTCAGAAACCATACCTCTTGGCTACCTCAGCTTGTTCAGGAATTTCTACTAATTTTTCACCTCATGAACATACTCACAGCTTTCTCTTTCACTTCATGCTCCTTCTACCTCCACGCCCCCCTTTCTTCCCATCCAAGTCTTTTAGTCACCTCAACAGTTTTTCTCCCTTCTCTTTATCTCAGTCCCACCAAATTTTCAAAGAAAAATTAATGATTAATTACTTGCAGGTGTCTCATTGTTCATTCTAGCTCTAGAAAGTATTTTTAATCTCTTCTTGCTAAACTCCTCTGTTTAATACTATGATACCTATTATTCTTTGTGCATACCCTAGAACAATGGAGTGCATTATAAACTAACTTGTAAGTAGCTATGTCATCAGCACTACAGTATATGTGTATCTTATGTATAGAGCCCACATTGCATATATATACACACATGCATAAACAGACAGAAGAGATACTAAATTAGGTAGCTCAATAAATTTTAAGAATTGAAATTCAAGAAAAATTAATTGATCCTAGCTTACTTCTGCCTTTATCCTCTACATACTAATGACAGTACATTAATACATTCACAGCATGTTAACAGAAGCAGCTGTTAAATAATAAATGCCTTACTATATTGTTTTCAGCAGGTGCTTCAGCAATTAAACTGTGGCTACTTGATTTCTAGCTCAGTTAGGAAAAATAACTGTATCTTATGCCACCAAGTAAAATACTAGGCATTATCCAAAGAATAACAGAAACATCAAAATCAAGATATCCATTTTAGAGAATTATCATTCTTTGTGAAGAAATACATGTCATCTCCTGGCTTCTCCCTGCTTATCGTTGCGAGATCTCAAAAAGCAGCTATTAGCAGAATAGTCTAGGAACCTTTGCTGTGGATATCATGGCATCAGTTTTGCCTCAGCGGATGTCAGTAGTTCAGCTCTTTCTCCATCCCACTCACCGCTGGCTGAAGGCAGCCACTACTGCCGCTCTTTCAGATGTAGTTATTTGGGAGCTACAGCACAGGTCAGTTGGAGACCCAATGAAAACCAACACACCAAAACCTCCTGTATTTCTATTTTCTTTAAATCAATGCACCCTCAGGCAGCACAGCTCCTAGGTCTATGCAACCTATGGGCAGAGGCGTGACAAAGGTGGGGACCCTAAAATCACTGTCTCTGAATCAGTCTGCAGTATCACTAGGTCAGATGCAACATGAAACCATGTGCTACAACTAACTCTCAAAATATTCATCATTAACTTGCAGTAACGTTCATCAGAAGCACATCTTCAAAACCACTCAAGAATCAACAATCTTGCACATTTCAAATTTAAAATAGCTCTTAGTTAAATAGCCTAAAATTAAGAGAAATCCATACTTGAGAAAACCCTATGTTTCATTTGGTCAGTCTCTCATTTCCTAAACATAAGAATCAACTTCAATTACAGAATGCTAGTAAGCTACCAAGCATAAAAAACCAGCTACTATCTGGCTTTTCCACTTGAAAGGTATCTTGACTACCTTAATGTATCCAAATAATTGTTCAACTAAAAAAAAAAAAAAAATCAATCTCAAAATATGGTTAGCACTGCAAACATCCCTGTAAAATGTTTGTATTATCAGCATAGTCTGTTTCATATTTTTAATTTTATATTCTATCAATCAAGTTTCTTAAATGTACTGTACCTCTCTGGTAGTCATTCAGTATCGAAGAAGAAAATTAAGAACTATCACCTTTCATGGGCTTTCTTGTTTGAAAAGTAATTATTTTTACTATTAAAGCTGCCAGAAACTTTATAAAATAGTACATACAGTAGACTGCAGTATTACCTTGTTCCAGCTTGAAGTGCATTCACATGATTTAGATCTGGACCATACCATCCAACTTGACTCATTATTCTGAATAAGATAACTCTATTTCGTCTCTCCATAACAAGACCAAAACAGATGAAGTATTAATTGCCCATAGAAATTATTTCCCCAATAATTGTGCAAAAATTTCAGGCTTCTAACAATTTTTCAGTTTCCTTTTAAAGGAACATTAAAAATAACTGACTTTTTTTTTTCCTGAGCAAGTATTAGCTTTTCAAACAATTAAATTCTTCTACTGAAATACAAAAGCTTATCACACATCTGTTATAAGGACTGCATTCATTAAAGTCAACTATCAATCAGTCACAGTAAAACTTTCCTCAAAACACACAATGTAATTTGCATAAAGCCCTGCTCACTGTTACCAAGTGCTAGCTAACGAATCATTCCTTTCATTTCATGCTACAGTACCTCATGAAGTATTATCATTACTTAAAACACAGGACTATTTGGAATTCATTACATTTTCTTACTTTGTGCTACACATGCTGTGCTCTGATCCTGCAAAGGCAAACCTTCATTTTTCTACACAGTTCCTTAGTAATCCTGAGGATCTCTGCTAATATTTTTATATTGAGAAGAAACTATCTGACTGAGGTTGTAACTAGCAAAATTAGAAGCCTGGATAGACTGACTCCATTATGGAATACAAACTTTATTTCATTTACTAAAAATGATCTGCACTTGAAAACAGAAAGCGTTTCATAGTTAGATTTTAAACTTAGCATACTGAGATGACTAGAAACAACTCATATCTCCTGCTTTGCTGACTCGAATGAGTCAGTCATGAGTCTCATTACATTTAGCGGTGGCTTTTGCACCCCACTCTTGGATTCATAGTATTTCAAACAAATAAGACTTCGTTCTGAGCCTCATGCTTCAGGAGAAAAATCCCTCAAAAATGAAGTCTAAAGGCTGTGATACAGCAGAACAGTAAAGAGAGGCCAAGAACATTAATTTTTAATTATACGTAATTTGGAGGGATCTGTTACATGTAATGGAATAAGGTAAATCATCCTCTGAGCCAGCAAGACCCAAGTTAACTTGAAGAATACACAGATCGGCACCAAGCGTAGCAGGCACAACACACCACCGCTGCCACGGCCATGCTGCTTCTCGGACCCAATCTGCCAGCTCTGCACAGCAGAGCAACACACCATCTACACAAACCAGCTCGGTTTTGAAAAGCACAGGGAGATTTCTAGCATCGTTGTACATTTTCTCATGCATAGATGATACCAAATTGCTGTTTCAGGCTGTCTATGAAGTAAGCAAGACAACACTACATCAGAATTACATTCAGTTCTTGCTTTCAAAGTTCAGTTCTGTTAGGACTAAAATTACTTTCTTTAAAGGAAAAAAGAAAAGCTTAGTTTTTTCAGAAACTCCACAGCAACAAGAAGGCTTCATGCAAGTTCTGTGACCTGAAACCTTGACTACATTTTCTAGTAAACTAGGTAACAAATTTGAGGTTAAGCTATGTCAGTCATCTTTAAAGAAATCTGACTAATGTTATATTGTTTTACTTGACAATCACAGTCAGCATTATGTTTCAACTATTATGTAGACCAATGAAACATGCAACTTTATCCAACTTACCTGATGCCCGTCTGGTGAATCGGTTTATCACTGGAGCTGAAAGAAAACACATTTCAATTAGATTCTTTTTGTAACAGTCTAACACACTTTAAACATAACATTGTTACATTTCATTCATAGTGTGACAACCACAAAAATGTGTAAACTATTATTTTTGTATCTTTATGGAAACCCATGTTAACTTCATACACACTTAAAAACTTGTAAGCAGCTTTGCAGGAGATATGGTAGATAGTAACCAGTAAGCTTTCAAGACCATTTTCAGCTTCTTAAGAGTTACTGTTACTTATTGCTGTTCATGACTGGCTGTGAAACATTTAGATCTGCATCTCCATTATTTATTGAGAGCACAGAAACTGGCATCTTGAAAACAATGACATAAGCATGGATTAAAAAAAAATAAATATAAAAAACATTAATTTTACTTTTACAAAATATAGCTATCAGAAATCTGACACCAAAGATACTCCTGTAGAGAAAGACTAATTTGCAATCTCATCTGAAAGACCAACTTTTACTTTGACTAACCTTTAAAACTCCTTGGGTAAGTCAACAACAATGCCAACCCCCACCCAAACCCCAGTTTTACAGTGCAAATGACTGTTTTATAGTGCCATCTTGGCGCATCTCCAGCTGTGTGCTGCAAACATTTGGAATCAAGACTCCTGTCCTCTTTCCAACGGGGAGAGAGCGCAAAATACATCTTAAAGCACACAATTTTGTCTCAGTTTCATTTTCAGGTTTACCAGCTTCTTCAAAAGCTACTAGAGATAAAATAGATAAAGTTGTATGTCTCCCCTTCCAAATACAACCTTCAGTCTGCTTCTAATTAGTATAAATCACTGGTCTTGAACTCTACTTTCATGTGATACATCATTAACTGCTGCAATAAACAGTAAGAAGAAAATGTGAATGACCTAATTTCTAATGTGGCCGGCAGCTACATTAAAAATGTATGCCCTTACAGTGCTTATTAATATTCAAACATAAAAATTGCTCTTAATGTTTACATGGAAGTGAAAAATGAAAAATATTGAACATTTTTATTTTATCCCACTTAATTTTACATAGGAGTTATGCATCATTTCTTGAACATCTAAGCCAAGATCAAGAGAAAAAAATTGCTGAGAAAATAGGAGAGACGGTAACTGCTTGAGACACAAACTGACTTTTTATTCCTTTGGGATGAAAAAAACAGAGCAAAGCTACAATTTCTGAACCACAGTTGCAGATGGTTTGTGTAAGCATATACAGTAGTGACAGGTCCAAGTGGCAAGAAATACAGCGGGAAACCTGACTACAGCAGTTCAGAGTGCTAGTCATGGGCAAGGAAACCTCTGGTGAATAAGCTATCACAAACCCCAAACATATATATAAATAAACAAGAGAGTAACACAACCAGCCAAGTTATTTTAAAACATGAATTCTAATTACCAACTTTTTTTTTTTTAGTAAAAATAAAGTTAGACACATTTTTTATTAGAGCAGACACCGTATTTTATGCAACTACTGTTTTGTAATACAGGAGGCTGTTTCGTTCCTCAAAACTGTTCATTTTGTTGCTAGGGTTACAGGCCAAATTCATTTCAGGACACTAGTCATGACTGTGACTATATGTGCTCATATAAAAAAAAAATATTTGGAATCTGACATATTTCTAATAAGAAATCATACAATAGTGCTCTGCTCCCATCCAAAAGCTTTCCCCAAACTCAGGGAGAGTATTTGGCTTTGGCTGTCAGTGCTGTAATATCACTTGTACATATGAGGATTTAACTCCTATAGGCAGCTACCTCAGCACATTTTACCAACACAAAAATATAATACAACATTAAAAAAAGCACATCTAACACAAAACTAACATATTTTGGAGACTACTTCTCTTTGAAACAAGTTACTGGGACTGTCAAAGACAAATCCTTTTCCAGCTACTACCAGCTACATACTTCTAAATTCACTCTTTCATTTGGATGCAGGGAGCGTAATTTATTTTACAATAAATTTTACAAATTATTTACTGTTAGGAAAAAAAAAAAAGAAAAAAAGAGAAAAAAATAGCAAGAACATCAGAACCTTGGTAAGCAACTGGTTTTTTTGAGCTCATGTGAATAATCAGCATTTGAGTAGCAATCAGGCAAAGCCTTCCACCCCAGGCTGGGATTTTGTGTAGGTCATCCAAATGTGTTACTGGGAGATTTAGAAGCAGCACCCACAGTTCTTTGTTATGGAGCTAGCCAAACTACTCTCTATTTCTCTTGTAGCAAATCACAATACACTTTTGTTGCCCAGAAAGATGGAAGCGTTAGCTTACAAGAAGGTCTGAGAATCATCAGCCCTACAGAATTTTAGCTGGTAGATACCTGGTCAGGTTGCTATGATGGCTGGCAGGATAAGCATAGTAAGGTGAGCAAAAGAAAAGTTTAAGAAGCTTTTTGCTGGAACCATAAAAAAAAAAAAAGCAATTATCTTTCAAGCATGTCGGGAGGTGAAAGTCCTGGCTCAGAAAAAAATGGACAAATCAATGGCAGAAATATTCAATGAGGGATATTAAATGCTCTTCCTGGAGCCACAGAGCATTGGGAGCATCAGAGGTTTCCAGGGAAGAAGCACCACTTGCTCTGCCTGTGCTTATCATCTAAATCTTTTTTTAGCCACTGTCCATACTGAGTTCTGGTCTAGGCTGACTCTCAGGTTTGGACTGAGATGACTGTCCTGATTCACAAGGCTCAGTGAAAGTGGCACCCACAGAGTACCATGCCAAGAGACAATCTTGGCATCCAGCTTTAACTGTGAGGACAGCTTTGAAATCCTGCTCACAGGCCACAGGGCTATTGCACTTCCATCTCTGGGTTCAAGCCCCGAGCTACATGCACACACAAGAAGCAGTACTTAGGTATTGTGCTTCCCACTCTGCTGCTGCAGCCACTCCCCACCACCCCTGCTCACCACCCTCCTCCCAGCTGTGGTCCTCAAGCGGCTTCTCAGGACTTTCAGTGCCTGCCTGCCGGCACAGCAGAAGGCAGCTGGCTGTTGGGCTCTGTAGACTGCCCAAGGACTGCTCCCTACCATGAGAAACCCAGGCAGCCTTGTCAGAGGGCTACCCCATCCCTGACAACACCCTGCTTGCAACACTGCTGACACATGCCAGTTCACAGCTCCACAATATTCATAGAATCATAGAATGGTTTGTGTTGGAAGGGACCTTTAAGGGTCACCTAGTCCAGCCTCCCTGCAATAAGTAGGGACATCTTCAACTCCATCAGGTTGCTCAGAGACCTGTCCAACCTGACCTTGGATGTTTCTAGGGATGGGGCATTTACCACCTCTCTGGGGAACCTGTTCCAGTGTTTCACCACCGTTGTTGTGAAAAATTTCTCTCATATTTAGTTTGAAACTACCTTCTTTTAGTTAAAACCATTACCCCTTGAATTCCAGCGAGGGTAATCTTGGGAAGGGAATAGGCTTGAGACAATACCTACATTGTTATTGAAGTTAACTCTATAGCAAAAATATACTTTATCTTAAGGATATAGTGGCATTGTGCTGAGGGTTGGTTGCTCAGAATGATTCAAAACAACTTGCTTGCAGTAATTTACAGCTACACCCACCACCACCACGGACTTGTGCAAAATGTAAAAGGAATAAAAAATATGGATTGCAAAACCTCGTCATTGCAAAAATCCAGGGATTTTTCCCAATAAAGGGTAAACTAGCATGCAGATAAATTCTGAATGTGAATATTTCTTTTTTTTTTATGGTAAGAGAAAGAGCACTGCACCACAACTGAGTAGTGTACTGCTGTGCACAGAGGATCTTGTTTAAGTGCATGGTGTCACTCCAATAGTAAACATGACTCTTCATGTTCTAGCTTGTTTCAACCAAAATCTATTACAAACTTATAGGGGAAAATTAATAAGGGGGGAGGGGGAGGGAAAGAAATGACAGTCGTCTGTATCCTGATGAAGTTTTGATTACATTATCATTTGAAACTGTGCAAGCTATTGATCCCTAGGTGACATATTACAGTTGTTTTGTTGCTAGCGCTACATAAGAGAGAATTCCACCATCTATGGTGTTACCTGCTGATGCCCGAAATTCATGTTTGCAAATCCTTGCTCAGATGACTGTACAAAAGTACAGTTTTTAAAATACTTTGGTAATACAGATCAAGTAAATAAACAGAAATAATTGATAAAATGATCAAAAGAGGATGAAATGTTTTAATATATCTATTCACCAAGAATATAGTCTGTAAAAACAACATCAAACTACACGAAAGCCACACTAAAAATTTTTCAATCACTCTACAACTGTCTAACCATTGCTCCTTTCCCCACCACACTTTACCTCTCATACTGTTCTCTGTGAGCATTAACCAGTCATCACAATAGCCCTGTGAAACAGACCATAAAAGCAGCACAATTTTATAAGTAGAGGAGGAAATGAGAGTCTATGAGGTTGTTTGCAGAGCACCAAGACAAAGAAGGTAATGCTAAGAAAGGATTCCTAGCTGGGCATCTTCTACATGGTTAACTTGTTCTGATAGCTTGAGCTGTCCCTTTTTGCAGACTCTCAATTTAAGTGCTCAAAGTCAAGTTTGCTTCAGAAACTGTCAGAGTTTCTTGTGCCATTAACGTCACCTGGAATAAGAAGCTAAACACATTGCAGACATTAGACATGCAGCCTTCCTAAGAAGTCGGGAACTGTCAGCCTGGGATTTAACAAGAGGTTCTGCTTATCAGGGGCTGCTATGGACGTGCTCAGGCACTCTCTGACAACCAGACTTGTAAGCTGGTGCCTTCTGCAGATCTGCAAACCAGGGCAAAAACACAACCCTGGGCAGTACTGCAGAGTGCATGGGAGCCCACGTGTGCCCAAGCCAGGGTGAGCACACCTGGCTCCCTGCAGCCGCTCCAGTGGACAGAGGCCATCAGGAGACTGCTCAGGCCACATTTACGGCAACTCAATGCTCTTCCGGACAAGATACACAAAACCAAAATGCCTGCTCTGAATGATGAGGGCTGGCAAGAGATTAGTGATTAATCTTCAGTATTAGTAAAAATTAGAACACTTTCCAAGAGCCCCATTTTCAATTAGCCGCTGTAATTTCTCCGCAGGGCAGAAGGCTAAACCCCGTTAAAAAAACAACCAAAAAAAATAAATTCAGCTATTGCATGGCTAAAGTCCTCAAATTTGGCAGCCCATAGCCCCCCAAAAAACAGCTCTATTTACAAAGCAGAAATACCGCTAATATATCTTAAAGGGTAGACACAAACAGAAATATCTGCACCATAGCATGTCATCCTTGCATGGAAGATGCAAATGCCCCAAGTGAAGCTACGAAACAAAAGTCAGGCAAATCATACATTTTTTTTGTATCCTATTCAGGGTAAAGCAGTGTTAAAACTCTGAAGGACATCACTGAAGTTAGTGGGTTAAACATAGCCAAATTTCAACAAGAGACCGAGAACCGGCTCTCAACACACTGCATTATTTTATAGTTTAACTCTAGTGATTTCAGAAGAATTATTCCTGGTTTACGCATGTTTTTTCATCACATATCTCAAAATCCCAGGCCAAGTTTCAACTGGTGAGCACCATGGGCACTATGGGCTCTACCATTTCAGTTCCAAGCTCACCTACTTCTTAGAGGTCCAGTAACTTTCAGAATACTTTAAATTATTCCAATTGTAATCACATTCCTATATTATGCAAACTATATTTGCTTGTCTTCTTTCATAAACAGATTAATTAGAACTAAGTAATCAGAACAAGAGAAAAATCAAATCTAAACGAATGTCTCTAAAATACATGCTTCAGTCACACTTATGTTTTTATGTCCCAAATGGATGAAACACAGTGAACTCCCCATTAACCAGGACAATGATACACTGGGACACCATGGATAATAATAATAGTAATAATTTGGAGCTCCTCTAATTTCCCTCCATCACAGGGAACTTTCACTTTAGTTGAGGATTATTCCAGGTAGAATGATTATTTCAGAGCACTCCCAGGCTAGGGCAGACATAAAATAATACAATTATGTTAGTGCACTTTCACACTAAGACCTCACAAAATCTCAAGGCAGGCAGGACAAGCACCACCACCGCCACCCCTTGTGTGCTGTCACCCATGGGAGTCACCTGCAGCCAGTCTCAGCAGGGGCACACCTGCCTCTTCCAGCGCTGCTGTAGGGTCAGCGTGGCTGGTGCTGAGCCTAGGTCTAACAAAATGGCCTTCCCAAAACTAACTCCAGCCAGATGACTGCGTGCAGAGTTCTGCAGGCACATCACAGGGGCACCTGAGGGGTGGCTATGGGGCAGCGCTGTAGCTGGCTCTGAAAGCAGTTCAGCGCTGCTTGTGCAGCACTACCAGCATGGGTAGCAGTGGCACGGGTAATCTACAACCACAATGGCACAGCCTGTCCACAACAGATCATTTACAGTCGAGAATTAACAGCTGATTGTATTTACAGTCAGTATCGCAGCCAAGGTCAAGGTACATGCTCTTTTCTTGCTTAGAATCCTAAATATGAAATAGTACAAGAATACAGATTGAGGAAGATGATAAAATCAAGTTGTTAAAGTTAAATGAAATGCCATAAATTATGCAATAAAACCTTACAATATAGATCTCTATATTCCTCAAGAAATTTGTTAAAGTTGGACTAACTTTAGAGACAGTCCATTTTACTCTGAAAAGCTATTCTTCCTTCTAGTTATCAGGCTCTGACTGGTACATTCACTGACAGTTTGAAGAAATGACTCTGACAAAGGAAGCAGTTGTCAGGTCTATGGAGAATGGTTCTCGTCTTTTCTCTGTGAAAGGTCGTGATGACTGTGAGGAATGAGGAGAGGGGACCAGTCCAGGGAATATGCAACTGTTATTCGAAGACAAACAAACAGCCCTTGCAATACAGTAGTTAGAGAATAGCTTTCTAAAAAAGTGTGTTTCCATTTCTGGAACTTTAACAGCAACAGTAATATTTTAATGATGAAATATGTAAGATATATTTTATTATTTCCCTCACCAAATATGTCAGCCTCAAAAGATGAATTTGTATTAAAAACAAAATTCAAGAACCGCACATAGGCTGCACCTTTACGCAAGGACAAAGGGTAAATCACGGCCACGCAGGTGCATCCTGTAAGTAACACTTGGCCAAAGAACAGGAAAGGTTAGACAGTAACATTGCCGCCAAATTTCCCAATAAAAAAACTTAACATCTCAGGAGAATCTGAAATCCCCTCCAAAACACTGATTTTCCTTGGGAAGGAAAATTTACAGCTCCTCAAAGGGTAGGATCTGCACACAGAGGGATCTGGCTCCATCCAAAGAGGGACGTTGCTGGAAGGCATTGCAAGTCCGTGCTTTTAGGAAGGGCGTGCTCCCTAAGGAGTCATGGCCGCTTCGTACCCAAGGAGGCAGAATGCATACATATACATGCATTCACATACACAGGTAGAATGCAGGTAGAGAGATGAAATAAATACATGCTTTCAGGGAGTCCTGTAAACAGAGACCGAGAAGCCCAAGATGAGGAAGAAACGATGCTACGGTGGTAGTATTTACATGCTACTGGGAGAAAAAGCGAGAGAGACTAATTTGGCTCTTGCAAGAAAAGTAGATGTTGGTGAGATAGAATAGCTACATCAGACAGAAAGTCCTAAGTTTTTTTTAAATTAAAAATTACATCTACAGATTTTAAAATCATCTGTTCCACAACAAATATATACAAAATTATTCCTCTCTGAAGACGTCAACACATCTGTAAAAGAATAAAAATATACAGAAACTAGAATATACTGCTATCCACATTTTTATAATATGCAACAAAATAAACTAAATTTATAAGAGGCTGTAGTCCTAAAATGCAGTTAGTCAAAACTGAATTTTGAGATTTTTATTGGGACTACAGATTACTACTTTTCATTTTTCAGTCTGGAAAATTAGTTCCATTTCACTGTAGAATAGTTTCTCAAGAAAGCTGGGAAAGCCTAATATTCACAATAATTTGAAAACTAGACCAGATAATTGCCTTGTGCTCCTTGCAATTTAGCTCTGGAGCTCCCATTTGCAGAATTATGTGCCAGTACACTAGGATTGCCCCTTTCCAAACCCAATGCTATGCACTTCCAAGGGCTGCACAGGATTCTGCGCTCACCTAGGATAACCTTCAAATGAAGCTGAGATGAAGAATCCCAGTAACTTACTTTATTCTTACAAATACATAAACTATCCTTTAAAAAAAAAGGCTGCCAAAAACAGCATGGAAGAAAGCTACTCTTCTTTACGTATTTTATTCCCCATACTAACATGTATCTCCCAGGTGATACACACAAGTTGCCACTTCAAACCAAAACCAAACAGCAAACTCCCCTACCTCTCCTCTCTCTGAGGACTACACAGTAACAAGCCACAAATTATTTCTCCAAAACCCAAAAAGCTTGACTTGGTAATTCCCATCAAAAAAGCTGAGTAAAATTTTTCACAAATTAATTAATTGATTATTAAGATGCCACCACACAAGAATATGAATTAAGTATGTAGATAAATACCTTGGGTTTTGCTTTGCTGAAGATAAAAACTCTGCGTAGCCATTTAAATGCATCACTATGGTATCAGGAAAACAGCAATGTTATAAATGGAGTTCTTGAAAACATTTAATATATTAGATTCTCTGTTTATTATTTCAGGATTTTTACATTATTTCCAGGTTATAATTAGAGTTGATGTTAAATATATTTGTTTTTTAAAATGCTACTATGGAGCAGCACACTTTCACGGTCATGTTTTGACATGTCCACACAGCCAGTCGTTATGCCACAAGTTGGCTGGTTATTTAACCTGCCATAACACAAACCTCAAAAGAGAGGCAAAGAAATCTTTCCCACTTTATCAGTTAAGAGATTTCAGCTCTTATGAATAATTGATGTTGTAGGTAATTACTAGCACTGAAAATAAAAAGATGAAATGCCTGTCTGATGTGTTGGACCAATGACCCAACATAGTGAAACAGGCTGTCACAGCCCATTAATGGGAATGAAATGCTGCTCTTGGAGAGTATTTACTTTTCCCACCCAAGCAGCTCATTCAAGATTTGAGCTTTTTTTCTATTTTTAAATCTCTCACTTCTTTCAGATTAATGTCCTATGTTAGAACATAAAAGTATTAAGTGAAGACATTGCTGTATTGAGTTTTTCTGTCTTAAATGTGCATTCTGTTACACAGTGCTGCATGCCACACACAGCATGTTTCCCCTTAGAAATTCATCCTTGTTATTACTTGTGACCAGTACACTTAGTCATTATCTCATTAAAAGTAATCAATCATCTAGATAAGAGGAGGGGAGGGGGAATCATTCACAGGAATATTTCCAATCCTTGGTTGCACCACAGGCTGCAATAAATTAATTTGTACTAGAATTTGTCTAGGCAGAAGCTGAAGATGCACAGAAGTCCTGGCTTGGAGTACTTGCTGCCCCCAACCCCAGGTTACTCAGTACATATGATGAAAATTAATAGTGTGTCTATGAGAAGATTTCTACCCACCACAGACAATATAGTTGGAAAGCAAAACGGGAATATGAAATTGAGCCTAAAGATAGCAATGGAATAAATGCATGAGGGAGGTCAGCCTTCCTGGGATGTGCCCTGGGTTATGAAGATCCTAGTCTTCCCACAGAGTCAAAACCCAAGACCTGGAGAACTCCTTTAGCTTGGTCACCACCTATAGATCCCATTTTTCTTTCAACCTCTGTACAATTTTCCAAACTGCCTATTTCTGCCTAGCAGAGTGGGCTGTTTTTTTTTTTTTTTTAAGATAATCACTATACCCCAACACCACTTGTGGTAACATTCCTCTTTGCTAAGCAATTTATTACCATCTCCAAGGAATATTCTGCTATAGCCATAGCATAGTTCACAATTGCTACTAAACCTATCTGATACAAAGTGTCAGTAATGCTTTTATCTTCTTACTATCTGTAAATGGCTTCTTTCCATTTGAAATTTCACGAGCTATTTTAAGAATATTATGGCTATTTGCTTTCTAACACTGCAGTGTAGGCGTTTAGATCCAACTTCATGTTCTTTTCTGCTTTCTAATTTTGCTGCCTGAAGTATATTTACTAATGTATGTCTGTTCCCTATTAGAATGGGAGAAAAACTGGTCATTCTGCCGAAGCTCTACCAGCAATGCCCAAATCAGTTGGGTGGTGCTGCTTATGTGTACAACTATCAAACTGACATTTTATGTGACATTTGGCTTCAGGATCACCATCTCATAGAATGAAGAATAATCTGCACCTGTCCTTGAATCAGTATTTTTGTCAAACTGCAAACTAGACCACCCAAGATTTTACAAGAGCGACCTGTTCTGAATTCCTGATAGCCAATAGTTTCCCTTAACCATTACACTAGAGTGCTTTAGGCTCTCTTTTTTCACAAAATTTTGGCCTACGTCTTTTGTCTCTTGACAGTACCTGAAAGATACATTTATTACAAAGGAATAATGTTGCAGTCTCACTGATGGTAGTGGATTGGAGAAGATGTCATAGCTGTCAGTATTCTTCTCCGAGGGAGTACACCTTTGTGTAGAGTTTATAATTATCTCATCTGTTTTATACGGTTTAACAATTGTGAACACAACTGCTTTCTCCCATACACATTCATACTACCCGTGTTTAATCCAAAGCCTCAAACCGTTTAAGACTCAGACTTTCCTACTATTATTCATGTTTTTGTCACTTTGCCATTAGGTTATTACAACAAATCCTACATGGGCAAACACCATTTAAACTTTCTGAAGTTAAGATTTAATACAAAGTCTCTGCCTGCTTCCTAGGACTACATTGGCAGAAACGTGTGGTACAAAGTACCTTGACAAAGAAGCACATGAGTATGTACGATCTGCAATCTGCATTGTCTGCTTATTCACTTCCTGGTGAAACTTAAGATTTTGGACTTGATACGTATTTTAAAGTTTGCATATTTTAAGAACATTATGTACTTAAAGAGAGTTTCTCTTGCATTCATGATAATTCATTCTCAGCTAGTCAGAACTAAAATAGACAATTTTGTTAGTTTTCAGGTCATGAGGGAAAGCATGTTTTCCCACCTGGTTTTAGAGAAAGGCTGAGAGATGTACCTCATCAGAGAGTACAGAGATTCTAAAAGAAAAAAAAATAAAAACAGCCCAAACCCCAAGTGTTATTGATTGAATATAATGAGAAGAATGGCACTGAGATTGTTTCAGGAAAAAAAAAAAGCACATCTAAATAGAAAAGGCACGACCAAAAGAGAAGCGCTTGAGCATTATTCTGTCCTCACTCCTACCACATAAAAGTTTGCTGATGATACCAATGGCAGGATGGTCCTTCCTGACTCCAGCGTGCTGACTGATGAAACATCTAACACAGTCCACAGACAGAGCATATCACCCATTTTCTGGTCAGATGTTTCACTGGTTTAACAGCCTACAAATAACATACTTCCCACCATTAGACAAACTGTCCATTGTCTAGCAGCCAAAACCAGCTAGTGAAACAACAAAACAAAAAAGTTTCGGTGTCCTCCCACCAGCCAGGAACACATTCGCTAGAGTCACTTAACTGGGTGGCCAATGCCTTCCCCAAGCTCAGGTCCCACAGGTCACAGTGTAGTTTCTAAGAATGAGTCTGAGATACTTTTGGGGTTTGTTTTTCTGTCTCTAGTAACTCCTTGTACTTTTAGGCTGCAGACCTGGATAACACCAGCAAGATAAAAGCCTGGGCTACCAAAAACTGCAGTGTTGACATTTGAGAGGCTGACCCAAAATTAGAAGAGGAGGAGAGAGGAAAGGGGAAAAAGGAGAGAGGGAGGGAGAAGAGAAAAGAAAAAATATTTTACTGTTCCCTTCCTATACATGCAGTGCTAAATACTGCAAGCAGCTATCAGGGATTTCAGTGAAGCTGTTAGCCAAAGCGCCCCTCATGGTTTGGCCTTTCCAGTTCTCAGGGACAAGTGAATGAAGCACAGCTGGTGCTGGTATCTGCACTCGCTTCAACTCAGGCCTTAGGTACCCTTGCAGCATCTGCTCTCATCTACTCTTGCAAACATGCAGCATAGCATGCAAACGTGACTCCAGGGAGAAGGTGGGATACAGATTCACCTTTGGTAATACAAGCCTCTACCTCCCTTTCAGACAGTCAAAACCACTGTCCACATCCACAAGACTACTATACACTAACTATAGAGACCCCAGACGTGATTCAGGTTGACCTTCATGAATGGCTTTATGAGGCAAGAAATGGGGTAGAATCCCTGGTGACAGCGATACCTCAGTGACTCCACAAATCTTCGCAGGCTTAATCTTAAGTTAGCTGCACACTGGCCTGTCAACATGGCACCGGTAATGCAGGTGCTACTGAAGGCATCAGGAAACCTGCCAGACCAAATGAAGGACTGCAGATAATGGCAAAATCCATCAACAATGAGCTACCATGACTTGCAATAAAACTAATTATTGTTCTCCCTATTAATAAAGAACCACACAAAGAAGCACCACATAGACATATCATCCTGTCAACGATGCCAAAAGAGCTGCAGACACTTATGTAAGCAAAGTCCATTATCTGATGTGTTTGTTACTCAGAAGGATATAAGCTGAGGATCTTACAAATGGCATCACCCACATTGCACAGCTGGCTGCCATTTTCCCCTGAATTGGGCAGGTAAAGAATGGTGGCAATTAAGGATGACCACTTTCCAAGTGACCAGGCAGCACTCTCCCTTGTACCCATTGCCTTGTGACAGCTAACTACTGAACAAAGGGCAAACAGAACATGGACCTCATCTCCATGTTCACCACCATCCTGATCCCAAAATTCTCCCTTGAACAGCTAACTCTCAGCTTTGGAACGTGATACCCCATTGTCAGCTATCCCTCTTTGCACAAACGTAGGCATGCAGAACGTGTTGCACCTCACAGCATAGTGTGTAGCGCAGCACAGTTTCTGTCTCGTACTCAGTCTTGACACAACTGTGACAGCATTTGTATGACCGTGATCGAACATAGACCCATGCTGCTGCATGTTGCTGTCCCAGTGCCAAGATGCAATCAACAGCAAATAACATAGCGTATATATGGTATAATGCTTTTGTTTAGGTTCTTTTTCCAGACCTGCACTCATCTCAAACTGTTTTTCTCCTCCATGATAACAACTCAGAACTTCCCCAGAACATTCCAGGATTATAGCCCAGACTACACAAAATACATATAGGGAATGAATATAGAGCTCAGTTGCCTAACTTGATATGGAGATTTTTGTGCCCCAAAGGTAAAATTTGTGCATAATGATCCCAAATGGTGTTGCTTGAGCCCCTTTATAAATCTAGTCTTTATTTCCAAACTGCCTCTTACTGAGACAATATCTATGCCTCGATTATGAAGCCTTTGAGACCAAATAACCCATTTCTCAAGAGCATGGAGAGGTCAAAGAGATTCTACAGTATGAACAGACCTTACAGATAGGTGAATAAGATGTGTCTTTTCCATACTGAATGAATCAACTTGTGCAAGAGAGATGAGGAGTGGCAAAGGAAGCTGCAGATACCAATTTACTTCAGTACCTCCTGTTGTGTTAGTGTGAAATCAAGTACTGGTAGCACCTGAAAAACATCCCCCAAGAAAAGGGGTGGTCAAAGTACAAATACAAAGATCTATCTTCTGTCATTTGTTTTCTTCTTGCACTGCAGTAGCATTAAAAGCATTCTATGAGTCGATGTAAAACTAAATCCCATTATGTGGGTTTGTTCAGCCTGGAAAAGAGGAAACTGCGAGGAGACCTCATCACAGTCTACAGCTTCCTCACAAGGGGAAGCAGAGAGGCAGGTGCTGATCTCTTCTCCCTCGTGACCAATGATAGGATCTGCAGGAATGGCATGAAGATGTGCTGGGGAGGTTTAGGTTGGATATTAGGAAAAGGTTTTTCACCCAGAGGGTGATCAAGCACTGGAATAGGCTCCCCGGAGAAGCAGCTACAGTGCCAAGCCTGACAGTATGCAAGAAGCATTTGGACAATTCCCTCAGACACACAGGGTGAAATTTGGGGGTGTCCTGTACAGAGATAGAGTTGGGCTCAATGATCTTTGTGGGTCCCTTCCAACTCAGGATATTCTATGATTCTATGTCTTATGGCTCCATTACTAGGGCATCACATTCAGAAATATCTAGCAATAGTGAGTAGTGGATTTTTCAGTGCTACTCCATTTTGCTCAATAGTTTGGCCAGCATTTGAAAAATTGCATCTGTTGTAAGTAAACTTCAGCATCACAGTCACTTTCGCTCCCATTTTGTTCTGCTCCTGGCTAGCGAAGCTTGAGAACGCTGTCCTGACTTCCTTGAGTAACTATCTGTGAGATTCCTACCCGGGGCCAACTTTCCATGACTCTTGATAAGAAGACTGTCCAACGGGCTGATTAGTCACCAGGCAACGAAATAACTCTTGGCATAAAATAATGGTCTTCCACCAGAGGGCTTTAAAAAAAAAACAAAACAAAAAAACACAAAACCAAAACAAGCCCTACTGTGTTCCCAGTTTGGACTCCCTAGCAAAATTACATTTGATAATCACAGAATCATTACGGTTGGAAGACACCTCAAAGATCATCAAGTCCAACCGTACACCCGATGCCACCATGCCCACTAAATCATGTTTGAAGCTCCACATCTAAACGTTTTTTGA